>NW_020884883.1:11673734-11760777 GCF_003945725.1 Corapipo altera | reverse complement strand
ATAGACAACAGGTTAGCAAAGGCATATAGTGCCTTTGGAAAACTGCACAGAAGAGTTTGGCAAAAGAAACACTTGAAGAAAAGTACAAAGATCAGTGTTTACAGAGCCATTGTGCTGACTAATCTCTTATATGGATCTGAATCATGGATCATCCACCGCCACCACCTGCGACTCCTAGAACACTTCCATCAACGTTGCCTCCGCACAATCCTAAACATCCACTGGTCAGATTATGTGACCAATACATCTGTTCTAGAACAAGCAACAGTCATAAATATTGAGGCCATGTTGCTGAGAACACAGTTGCGCTGGGCAGGACACTTCTCAAGGGTGAAGGACCACTGCCTCCCTAAGATCTTGCTTTATGGTGAACTTGGCACTGGCTGCGGCATGAGAGGAGCCCCAAAGAGAAGATACAAGGAATTCCTGAAACAACATCTCAGCCTTGGCCATATTGATCAACATAACTGGTCTACTCTGACCTCCAATCGGGAAGTCTGGAGACACACCATCTATAATGCTGCTGATGCTTTTGAGAAAGCACATAGGATCACCCTTGAGGAGAAAAGACAATGCAGAAAGAATTGTGCCTTGCAGAATTTACCACCTAAGGAGTCTTTCTGCTGTGCCTTTTGCAAATGGACGTGTCTATCTCATATTGGCCTTTTTAGCCACCAGCATACTTGTAACAAAGGTGGGTAGAGCCCTTCCCCAATCTTCATTTGCAAAACCTAACCATGATGATGATGATGACCCTGAACTGAAAGGAAAGTCTCTAAGGTCCAACTGCCCAAATTCTGAAGTCAAAATCTGGAGCTAAATTAAACTTTTGCAAAAATGTTTTAATTTTAAACTCAACTTGCAAACTAAAAGGGTCGAAAATATGCAGAGGCAATTATCAGTGCTTCAAAAGCTATTACTAATGTGGTAATTTATAGTCGTGTTCTTTTGAGTGTCTCTTTACCTTCTTTGCTACACAAATAAGGTTATTTCCAGAATCATTCTAAGCTAATTAAATTTCTTATTATCTCCCCACCAAGCATAATTCACACCCTATTTTCCCAACATCAGCTCTGGCAAGCATTACAAGGAGTATGCAGTGGAAGACTTTTCAGTGAAAAAAGCTGGAGGTTTGATTTGTGTTAATAAGTCAAGGACAATTATGTTCAGTAAAGACTGTCATGGGTAAAAGGTAAAGGCAAAAAATGAGGTAATGTGAGAAGGAAAAGTAAGCAATGGAGTTTTAAACCAGAATTTCCACTTAATCTTTGCTCTGGTTATTGTTTGGATCCTATATATCTGCATATTACTACTAACTAAGGATGTATACAGGAGATTTTTTTAGTGATGTTTGAGAGATACACAGCAAAATGGGTATACATCCATGCAAATGGAGTGACCATCTTCCACATCACTGGTATTTCATGTACCAGATGTCAACTCTTTTTCCTGTCTACATAAAACTAAAACCAAGACGTGTAACCTGTCTGCTAGCTTGTACTGGCAGCAGTCAGCATTGTGTTTACTTTCATAATCCCATCTTGAGAATACTCGTACTCCTCATATGGGAAATAAAAAAAAAAAATAAAAGGTCTTTTCCTAAGTGGTTCTACTCCGCCTAGAAGCACACTTGAGTATATTGGAAAGAAGAGCTTGACTGAAAAGAAAGAGCAGAAAACAAACAAACAATTAAAACAACAACAAAAACCTATGGGGAGTTCAAGTATATTTATGTAGTTAAGAAACCTCAAAATAGTTTCCAAGGACTGTGTTTGATGCTCATTCTCTAAATATCTTCTCAAAGCCTCATCAAAGTATGTATCAGAATTTGTAACCATGGTAATTCTAGAGCCATTCCACATGTCCATGTATCCAGATATTCCTTTCTCAGCTGGCCGCCCGGTTCTCCTAAACATGGCTTCAGAGTCTTGAGACCTCCAGGTCGTTATACCCTTTGCTTAAAACAACACATCATCCTTTCCACCTGCTTATCAGTCCATCTGAATCTGCTGGTTCCTGTTAATTCTAGAGAACGAGACATATGAATTAGGCATAACTGACTGTTTCTTTCCCCCTCTCTTATGCATAAAGATGAAGGAAACGAAAGGTTTTCTTCTTCATTCAGTGCCATGGTGCTCAAGTGGGATCTGAGCCTTGCCAACAGTAGGTTTCTACGTGCAAGAAGACAGCAAGGATATTTTCATGTGGTTTTCAACAGGTATTTTCAGGGTATTGCACAAGATGGTATTGTGTGCCAAAATGAGACCCAAGGACTATGCTGTGAAACTAATTTTGGAAACCTGACACACCAAGTCATTTCTCAGTGAGGTTTGTCTGTGAGAGATTTTTATTTAAGTAACTGTCATTGCACTTAGTACATTTTAGAGGTATACCTGAAGAAGAAACAGGCACTGAATGAAATTTTCAATGTAAGAACTTTCAACAATTTGAACTTCAGCACTTGGAGTAGGACTGAAATGAGAGAGGGAGAAAGGATGGAAGGAATGATGAAAGACATACCCTCATCTTAGTTCAATCTTTCTATTACTACCACACAATCAACCAACAAAATCATATTCAAAAAGAAGAGCATCCTTCAGACACACAAAGGGCTAGTTTGTGGAGTACTGACAAGGAGCTTACCTTTCTATATGGTCTCTGCACTGAGGGAGGCATGGATTCTCACAAGGTTTGGAGTTTTTGTTATTGTTTTTTTGTTCTTGGTTTTATTTAATTTTATTTTTTATTTTGTGGTTTTTTGGGTTTTTCCCCCACAGAATTCTTTCAAACTAGAGTAAGCTTTCCTAACACTGTTGGTGGAGGGGAAGGAGAGGGAGTAGAGAGCATCAAGCTGTCAAAATTATGTGTGGACAAGGAGAGGACTTAGCTTACCAGTACAGTTAGTTCTGTAGCCAAGGGGAGAAAGCTCGAGATAAACGATCTTTTTCCTCTCTGGCCTGAGACCCTGGAAGTATGCTAGGAATGCTGCTCTCCTTCCAGAGGAGCTGATTCAGTTTCACTTGTGGTGGTTCAGTTCCCACTGTCATCACTCTCACAGTGACAGTTGCTATAGAGAATGAGAGAGTGCCTTGCCTGGCTTTGGGTACTAACACAAAAGACTGCCTGTCTCCTCTGCAATTTGGCAGGAGATCCTTTAGTGTGGGATGATGTGTAGCTGTGCCCTTACTCACTAAAGACCTCGCTGGAACTTACCAGGACATTCCTGGAGAGAGCAAGCAAGTACAAGCAGTGCTGACTGGCCATTTCCTTAGAGGAAATCTACCACAATATCTGCACTTGACCCATGTGTTTTACCAGCTGTTCCCTCAGCACTTCATAGAATTCATACCTGTTTCAAAAAGAGAAAATATTTGTTCCTTTGAATGAAGTAAAAGATGACTCAGGCAGCCACTAAAAGTCCCCTTGCGCGAAACCTGCCCCATGTTTAAGTCAACAGCATGGAACAGCCTTTGGGATGCAATTCAGTAAAAGACTGCCCTGTTCTTTTTTCGGGGGGGGGATCCCAGCTTCCAAAATGGAATTTAAGACACTTTATTTTACACCATTAATCTCCCTGTACATTAAAAAAAGGCAATCTAAAAAGATACAGATTTAAAAAAGGGTACACCTGGTCTTCGTGCTGTTGTTTAGCACTAGCTAAAGATATAGGCTTCCTCTCTGCTGTGAGGTTAGATGTATCCATCCTCTCAGGAGCCAGAAAGTGCAGAAAGTTACTGCAAAAGATATAACAAGAATTTCTATTTCATGTAGATGATAAGTGCTTTTCCTTTCAAAATGCAGTACACTAGCCCTGCACAATATGGTATTTTAGAGACTGGGCCACCCCTACTTACAAAGAAATCCCAGTTTCTATCCCTTCCTTAGAGAGAAGAGTTCAAACCTGTATACTCCCACTACTAGAGTAGAAAACCATCAAAATAGAGGTTTCTCATGGGAGGAAATTGGATTACTTCCTTAAAAGTAAAGAACAGTCATTTACCGTAGTGCTGTGGTCAAGGACGAGATTCACAGGTTCAAACATTCTGAGATGGACACTGAACCTGGAGTAAAAAGCTGGTACTTTTTTCCCAGTGGAAATGAAAGGGTTGACCACCCCTGCTTTTTCAGAGCCTGCATCTTAGTATGTTCTGAGAATGTCTCCACACTAAGCATTTCAGAGAACTTAAACCAAAGAATATTTTGCTTCTAGCCTCTGAAAAGAAACAGATCTTACTCCTAAGTAAGATAGTGAAACCTGATGTGTTGAAACATTTCTAAGTCAATTCCAGGAAAGTCAGATTTTTTTGTTGTTGTAAATTGAAGTGCTGTTAGCATTTATCTACCTCTGGATTTGGGTAACAACTGGACAAAGACATTATTATTCTCTGAGAGGGGATGTTGGTTGAAAATATCTTGAGAGCCCTTTAACACCTTTTTTTGCAAATTGCGTCCTGTCAAGTCTGACTCATTTTAGAACACCTAACACAGGTGCTTCTGAAAATATTCTGCTTTTCTGGTTTTGTGTAGATTGCTTCAAAGAAAAAAAAAAAGGTAGAAAAAGCAGCAGAAAGATACATCTTCATTTTACAAATACCTGATCTGAAATTTAACAAAAGAATGGTCTCATGCTTAAGGCATTGAACAGTTATTCAGAAATGACCCAGAGCAAGTAATTTAATCTGTCTCTACCGTTTCCATAGCAAAGGTCTCTTTTTCTTCCCCAGCAATTTAAGCAGTAAGCTTTTCATGAGAGACTTTGTTTTACACTGTGCCTTTGCATCTGCGTTACATGAGAGAGCTTCTTTCTGCAAGAGCTTCCAAGCACCACTTCAATATATAGGTAAATAAAATATAAACATAAACATGAAGAAAACTTGACAATTTTTATGATCAGTTCTGAGGACAGCACTTCAGATTTTGGAAAAACAGGTTTTCCTCTGAATATATTTTTGAAGATGTTTTAGATATATAGATCAAATATTGCAGAATACAGTTTCATTTGCACACATTCTCAGTTTCCTCCAGTCTTAAATGAACACTGCATAATCTGGAAGGATGATCTAATGTCATCCTCATTTGGTGACAGTTTATCATGGACTCTATTCCCCGAAAGCATCATTATTGGAGATGTTATTACTACTGCTTTAGAAATTAAATTATCTCCAAGATGGAGCTATACATATAAAATGGAATCAAAGCCCCTTATCTCCAGCAGTATTTATGTTATAAATTATCTCAAGGATGCAAATTAGAATGTCAAAGGAATTTGGCAGTGGAAAACAAAAGAGGCATGAACCTCCCGTAGGACAAATCTGATAACTCATACTTGCATGTCAAGTAGGCACTGCCCTTACCACATATCAAACCCCAGATCCTCAGCTGGTGTAAGTTATCCTCTCTCTGCCAGTGGAGTCCTGGTAGTTTACACCAGCTGAGGATCTGGCTCACATGTAATTTGTAACAAGCTGCCGTGCCTCAGATGCCACACAGTGTCTTTATTCCCGTTCTTTGAAATGTGGCAAATTAGGATTTTTGTGTTTGGAAACAAAATCTTTTTCTTTAGCTTATATCAGTAAATGTAAATGGACACTTCAGAAGTGTCATGCTTTAGTACGAAGTGCAAAAAATAAGGTAAGTGGGCAAGTGGGCAAAAAGGTCATAAAACATTTTCTTTTTTTAAGGCAATGTTATTTCTGACTGTATTGAAATAAACTCCACTTTATAACTAGTCTGCTGTCAGTGTATCATTTTAGAGGAACTGCTCTGAATATTTTATTATTAAAATCAAAACTCAAAAATTTTACATTACGTGCAAATGACATTTAAATTGGCATCATTCCTATTTCCACATTGTTTTGTGCAGAGTTAACTCTGAACCCATGATCTTCCATCTGAAAGCACTCCTAGAGTGTCCTCTTTTGGAGAAATATCAGGATGTGGCCTTTTGCTCAGTAGTATAAATGTCAATGTCTTTGCCACAGAAGTGGAACATCTGACATCCCGTCCTCTTCAACTTGAGTGGGTTTGAAGTTCTGGTCAGGTGAGTACTGCCACCAGCTGCTCATGCAGTTCCCTGAACAAAAGTGTTCTCCTCAGCCTCCAGTTGAAGATGGACCACTCTGTGTACCCTAGAAAGAAAGATTATTTGAATGCAATAAGTAGAAAAATGTGATGGCTATCTGTCCCAAAATGAAGTAAATTCTCTGATTGTAACACTCATTATGGACTCAAAGGGGACTTCTAGAAGCAAAAGTCTAAAAATGAAAATTGACACTGGGAAAGGGAAATCGTAATTCAAAGCTGTGAAGTCGAAGCAACTGGAATCCCATTTCATAACAGGAAGATCCTAGTGGAATTGCAAGCCCAGTAGGAAGATTTTATAAAATGCCATTGTACTAGTCAGTACAAGGTAGTGATGTCAGGAGCACGAGTTGCAGTTTTAGTTCCTCAGGTGCAAAATGGACAAATTCAAAATGAAAAAGATAGAAAGAAGAGCTATCTCCTCTGGTTGATTTGGATAAAAAGGTATAAAAATAAAGCGAATACCAGGAGAAGGAAAAAGGGATTTTAAGCTAAGTGTTGGCAGAGGAACAGATGGATATAAATTGGCTAGACATAAATTATGTTGCAAACTTCACTACTGCATCAAAGGAGTGAGGTTCTGAAACAGCTATCCAGAAGCAGTTGTAGAGACAACTCCCTCGGATCAAAATAAAAATAAAATTAGTTTTTAAGAGGACTTTGATCACTTCATAAAAGGATTGCCCACCATAGCTGCCTCATGTAACAGTGCATGAATTTCTATGATCCAAAAAGTCCCTTTTAGTCTAGTGTTACTCTGAATTTAGAAGTTGTTACTAAAATAACATAAATACCTTAAGGTAATTTGAGTACTTAAGGAAATTGGTATATTCTATTCCATATATTTAAGACTGTTCATTAGCAGCAAAATGATTATGCCTTATCTGTATTTAAAAGGAAATGGTTTTCCATTTCCCACTGTTAATCTTTCCTCACTGCCTGAATTAATTATTAACGTCTGTGTTTTAATTCTTTTTTCTCTTAAATGTGTTCAATGCCAGCCTGGTTTGCCCAAGGGACCCTGAGAGATGGATGAACTAGTGGCTATTATTTCAACTGGAAACCATGTTCTGTAACAGATTTGTATTTTCTGTGGATCAAGTTCACAGAACTCAACTTGTGAAAAAAATGCCAAACCAAACAAACCTAACTAAGCAACTAAAAAAAAAAAAAAAACACCCCACTGAAAATAACACCTCAAAAAATCAGTGGCCAACAAGTTACATTTGAATCTCTGTCTGCCACACAGAACTGGCATATTTCCTTTTATCAGCAAAATATATTATTTTGAAGCCTAGAACACAATTAGACACAAGTTACTTTTGAACTTAGAGAAATCTCTGCCCTTATTCTGCACTCTGTTAGTGCCTGAAGGCCTCAGGAACAATTTGTGACAGTGGAAGTGCAGCAGTAAAAAACATGACCCAATTCATATATATATAGATACTGGGTGGCTGTTACGTGTGCTTACCAACACCTTTTGTCCGAAAGTCACTGATTACCAGCAGAAATAATGTGGGAAGCACATAGAAAGTGTGTAATTAGATTACAATACTTCCTTATAGCTGGAGTTTCTTGTAAGCCCTGATCAAGTTTTCCTTTCAGCAGCCAGCTTGTTGGAATCGCATTACTGTATAACATAGATGCAGTTTGCTTTAGTCACAAGCAGCTGGATCTTAAAACCTCTCCTTGGCCCATATGTTCCTAGTGCTTAATGAATGGGGGGTTTTTATTTATTTGTAACTGGAAACTTCTTCTAAGTAACTTTTCTAAGATTTTCTCAAGCTTCAGGAAGCTAAACATAAAAGGAAATTGCATTAAGTCTACTACCTAGTTAATTTTATTTCAACCTGCAGTGAACTCACCTCAGTCTGAAGAAAGATATGATAATGGGTAGTCATCTGCTCTGACTTATGTATTGCATTTCAGTTACAGCAAGAAATTGCAGCCATAACGGAAAGGGATGAAGGTTGTCAGGACTGTGAAGAGAAGAAAAATGAATGATTCATAGACTGTTAAAAAAATTGGCAGCAACAGACTGCTGGTGAGCTTATGTTGCGGTGTATAAAGCTTTTCTTCCTATTTCATACATTTAACACCCTTCTGTAATGTTTAGACATTCATAGGCTAATATTAGGTTCATAGAGGAATATATTTTAACTTCTCTGTATTTTTTAAATATTTCATTTTGTCTGCTTTCTTCTCAGAGCTGATTATTCTTCATATAATTTGTAATGCTATTTTCCAGCAGAAAAAAAAAAAAATCCCATAAGAATGTTTTTGTCCCCTTAGGGAAACTGATATCAACGAATAAATCAACAAAAATAATTCAAAATGAATCCTTCTTTAGCAGAGTCATAGAATACCTAAAGTTGGAATGGACTCA
Source organism: Corapipo altera (assembly GCF_003945725.1). Taxonomy (NCBI): domain Eukaryota; kingdom Metazoa; phylum Chordata; class Aves; order Passeriformes; family Pipridae; genus Corapipo; species Corapipo altera. The sequence continues at coordinate 11,752,310 of NW_020884883.1, read as the reverse complement.
TAAAGTTCATCAGGTCCAATGTCCTACTCCTCACAGTAATAACTAAAACTAAACTATATGACCAAGAGCATCATCCAGCTACTCTTTAACTTTGACAGACTTTCCGACTGTGATGACTTCCGTGGGAAGCCTGTTCCAGTGACTGACCACCCTCTAGTGAAGAACCTTTTCCTCATGTCCAATCTGAACTTCCCCTGACACAGCTTCATTCCATTCGCTTGTGTCCTGTCACTTCACTTTGAAGTTTGACTGCTCATGGAGAGCTCCCAGCTGTCTTCTCACCACTTTCCCAGGCAGAGGATAGTTTCCATGATATTTCAACCCATCTCTAAAGTTACAAAGGGCTAATAAAACTAATGCATTGAAAAGCCTATTTTGTTTGGGTTTTTTTTGTATAGTCAGAGAAGTTTTGTGCAAATATAAGGGCCTGATAAGCACTTGGGCTTTGGGGTGATTCTATGAATTGAATAACATCTTTGTATAATTCATGGTTTGTTATCACCACTGTGGATAACAACTTGCTGTGTGGAAGTTTACAAGTCACTCCCTGTGGTGCAAAATGTAAATGAGCCTAGTTCTAAGAGCAAACTCAATGTGAAACACTGTGTTGTGACTTTCCTAGAAAATAAGATATTCTGGAGGTATTTTTGATATTGAAAATGCAGCCAGGTAATCATAAATTATAGAACTTTCAAAAACTTTCCCTTTTATTTGCAATTCCTTTTATTTGTACTGGTGCAAGGTAGCATATGTCAGTACAGTAAATCCCAGGAAGCCTCGGAGGATTTAAGCAGTATGATATATTTAAGAGCAGTGCTTCAATGTAGGGAAAAAACAAGCACTTTTTACTATCGTACAAAAGGAAAGAGTGTGAATGAAATACAAATAACTTAGAAATAAGAAACTATAAAGACAAAAAGACAAACTACTACTTTTGAAGCAAACCCCATACTTTTTTAAGTAGTCTTCCATTTTAAAAGTTCTGGTATTTGATCACAAGAGTTCTCTCTTCCCGCCTCTGACTAAATTCATTTGCAATGGAAACATTGTAATTAATTAGTACTATCATACTACTATCCGAACTAATGAGAAATTTGACTTTCTTATGAAAAGGACTGCACAAAACAAGTCAGAAGATTGTGAACAAAGTTTGATTAGTTAGATAAAAATAGGAATTAAGGCTTTTCCCTTAACTTTAATTAGAGCTTGAAAACTATTAGCCTTAACTATCGCAAATCATATGCATGGTTCGTTTGTAATTTGATTGAGCTTCATATACTATCTAAACTAAGACAAGACCAACCTCCTACAACTTGCTGTAGTCACACTGCAGTATGCAGCAATAAAAAAATTATATAGACTTACAGAAAAAAAGATGATTAAAATAGACTTATAAAAGTAGAGAATGTTTGAACAAAGTAGCTGTAAACCAGCACTACAGAAATCATCAAATATCTTCAAACATAGGTGAAATAAATATGAGTTCACATCTGTGAGCCATAAGATGTGTAAGGTTCTGTTTCTCTAAGTGGGGATGATGTCTCCAAGAAATTTTTTCCACTAATTATCTATGTTTGAATTACTCTTGAAGTACAAAAAGTTGACACTCACTCTTTTGAAGTCCACACTATTGTAGTATAACTTTTGAGGGCAATGACTGAGGCTCTTAGCACTTACTGTAAAGTAAGTCATGCCATGCATCATTGCCTTGAAACCCAAAGCAGTCTTTTCAAAATATAAATGTGGGAAGAGCAAAATCATGAGATGCCACCAACTCAAAAGGCATGGGGAAATGAGCCCAGAAAAGAACACTGAATGGCTGTGTTAGCAAGTCAACAAAATTTTAACCTGAAGCTACTGTAAGGCCAATCTACATGAGCTGCACAAATATGAGATATGGTCAAACACTTTAGAAAAACATTTACCACAAGGGACAAGCCAGCAGGCACAGGCACCTACCTGCCTTGTATAACACATTTGAAATTCAAAGGGGAGCTTCTATACTCAAACTGCATAAGTTAACCTAATAGTAGATGTACTAGTTTTAAAAAAAAAACTTTGTTGCAGTTTTAGTCATCCCAGAAATCCCTTTGTTTTCTCTCCTGAGTGCCCATCCTGCCTGGCATAGTGATGACAGAGCAAAAGGTAGTGAGGATACCTGAGGGAGCTCTGAGCTGACTCCAGCTGTGAAATGAGCTGCAGGGTCCTGACAGCATGGAAGCAGCTACAGGTGAATCTCTCCTGCTTATTCATCCCATTCCCTCGAAGTCATTTGGCTTCAAGTCCTGGAATTGTAAGGCATGATTTGAAGACCCTGCTAGGAAAATTTTTTAATTCAATTTATAGAATTCTTTAATGAATTGGGGATATCTTTAAGTAGAACTAAGTAAGAATTGTGCTTTATGCTCTGTTGCATGTTATGTCATTTTAACTTAGAAAAACAGAATTTCTACCTTAAAATTGCAAACTTTTTTAAATTATTAGATTTAGCTCATTTTCTGCACTTCCAGATTATCCCTCCTGGAGACATCTTTGTGCAGCTAGCGTCTGGAACATATCTGAGGCTTCCTTGTAGAATTCCTGTATGACCACAAGCAACTATTTTGTTTTATCAAATAACACAACGCTCTGATTGAGCACATGCTAATAAAACTTCCCTATCTCATAGGGAGGCTGTGGGAATCAACAGTATTAAATACCTGAGGTGCTCAATAGCCTGATGATTAGGACCATATAAGTAGTTGCATGGTCAGTCTCCCTGTGGTTAGAACATTGTCAAAGTGTGTGCTCCATGTATCTGTGTCTGATGTGACATTTTCCTAGTACCAAATTATCTGGAGACATTACAAGCAGAATTGTGGAAGGATCAAAAACAGCTTGAGTGGCTCACCCAGTCCCTTGTTGCAAGATAAAATGGCATGCAGCTGACACAAAACATCTCAAAGCCCTTGATTTGCTTTAGTGCCTTTTAAAGTACTTCTTCTGAAGAAGGAATATGTGTGCACACATAGGAGTTATTACCAGCTAAAAACTCTGTCTGCTGATATCCCACGTTAAAACACTACATGTATTTATTCTAAAATCAGATGCGACATTGAAAAAATATTTGAGAGGTATGTTTGTCTTTTGATCTTTATGAATTCCTGACATACTTCTACTGATCGTGACCTTCCTGCTACTTTCAGAGGTGTACAGAAATGAGAACCATCCCTTATGTGCTGCCAATTTTTATCTTACCAGTGAGTAGTGATAATTTTTTTCTTTTGGTACAGGGGGTCACTCACAGGCCTGCATGGGAGTTTTAGCTACATCAACTAGAAGAAAACCTAATAATCTAATAATGATTATTAATGTAATATGAAATGGCTGGTCCTATTATACACATAACTATAAATAATAGCTAAGACACTTGCTGTCCTGTACATTAATATTGATTTAGAGGTGAGATCACTTGCCACAGAATTTACTGCAGCTTTAGTTTCAATTACATGTAGAATTCTTAAAGCATACCCTATTTTTAAGAGCAAGCCCTTTCAGCTGCAACAAAGAGTTTCTCAGTGACTGATCTAAATTGATTCATACGGTAAATATGGCATCACTGGAGCTGTAGCAGTTTTGGGATGATGACGAGCCCGATAAGCAGATGAGAGGGACATTTGCAGATGCTCTTCATTGCTTCTCTGTTAAAACTTTTCATTTGTCCATTTACTGTCATGCTTGCTTCTTCTGAACAATACCAAACAAAATGTTCAATACCAAACAGAAATCATCTCAGAACTTCTGGCTGAAGTAGGAGTGTATTTGTAAAAAACTAATCAATACTGCTGATGGACATGTATTTTTTCTGTTTACAGTTCATGTGAAGAACAGTAATGCTGTGATACATCTTCCATATAAGTTGTGAATCTATCAATATTTGGTGAAAATCATCTGCTGTCTCTCCTAGCAAAGACAATACTTGCTGACATAAAAAATTCTAACGTAAATTGTTGCTGTTTACCATCTTCTGAAGATTCCAGCTGGAAAACATGTGAAAAGTAAAATGTAGTTGCCTTTCCACTTCCCTGTCTTTTTAATCTTTCTGCCTAACAATGAAAAAGAGAAATTACGTATAAAGTAAAACAAATATGCAAACTTTCAGAAGGCCTTCATTTGCGTGTTTGATTCTTTCTATCTCTGCCTCTCTTATCAGTTATAAAATTCTACAATATTAATATAAAATTTATTACTGTTATTAATAATATATTCCTTTTTACATTCAGTATATATTCAGTTTGCTCTTATTTACATACATACATGCAAGAGAAATTTTTTGTGTATGTATGTGTAGCTGCTTTTGCTTCCAATCAAAGTCAGTTTGTGGTTTCAGCCACTATGACCTTTCACAGATGTGAAAGTGTGGATTTCTGAATACCTATTTAAGTGTTCTTAAATATTTTCTGGTTATTATTCATATGTTTTTAATTAAACTCTGCCTTCTACCTGATCCGGTTCATAATTGTTTTCAGCCTTTTGAAATTTGTCCTTTGAAAGTATCAAGTGTATATATCACTGGTTTGGACTTTCTTCTTTTTAATCATTGCAAATATTAAACAAAATCATCTCTCCCCCAGGCTAATGATATTCTCTATGAAGAATAATTCATATCAAGTAAATTGTTTCATATCCTTGAGATTTTTGTGTTTGCATTCTTGTCGCTGATTGATTTAGGCAACAGCATTTGAGAAGAATTAGCATCTTGTAGTGCAACTTGGGTAAAAATCAGTGCAAAGTAGAACTGTTTAAGGAAAGTAGAAGCCAAGTTATTTCTAGGGTGAAAGCTCAAGACAAGCCTTTTTCCTAAAAGACCTGACTTTTCTTTATTAGCATTAGTTTTTTTGGACGAGTCCTGCACTGGCTACCTGCCCTCCACACTCATGTGTCACTAGCATGCAGTTATGTGACCTACAGGTTTTAAAAGTTTTGAATCCATCTTCAATTTTCTGTAACTACTGTAATACAAATATAATCCTCAGCATCAAATGAAGGAATTATATTTACGCTTTTAAAAAGATACAACGAGTCAAATGTTAAAGTGCTTTGCTTTGGTCTTTTGATTAAATTCATGAAAGCTGGAAACTTGGATGAGGGGGACACTTTTCTGTGATAATTGTATAATTATTCTCATTCTTTCTGCCAAGGCCAAATGCAGCAGAACTCTCATAGTTTTATCGTACAGTGATAACTGGCAGCTCTAGTGTGTGAGAACCATTCTGCAGGAATATGACGTATGTGGGGAGCAATGAAGTGCGAAACGTGAGGTTATTTTCCCCTCTGAAATATCTGCATTTTGGGTAGATATTTTGGTTGTTCTTTGAACTCTGAAAGGCAGAAACTAGTGGTACAGCATAACCCCAGAGACATTAGCACTTGGTAAGAGCTTTCACAGAAAAATCTGTGCTTCCTTCTTACGTCTGACTGTGAGGGCATTAATTTCCAGTAGTCCCCTTAGCAGGTCGGACAGACAGATCTTCAGGTCATACTGACAGTACAGTCCAATCTTATCTACTCTTTGCCCAAAAGACATTGGGCCTCACAGTCATGAAGTCTGTTGTGTCTCCTGGTAAAGATGTCATCAACTCACCCTCTTATCCATCTGGTTGTGGTTCACAATTGCTGACTACTGCCAGATCTCTAATATCTTCCACCAAAATCTCTCCTTCACAGTACAAACATGACAAGCCCACAGTTGTAAAGAAAGCTACAGTGGAGAAAACAGGTTGATTTAACAGACATGGATGGGTTTTGTCCAGTTGCAATGCAGTGGAGAAGCAGTGACTTAGAGCATCACAGACCTCCATCTGTCATGCAGTGGGTGACTAAAGTAAGTCTACTGTGCTCAGCAGTGCTGGTGAACAAAAAGGTGGATGTATGGTTAAAGCTCTAGCTCCATCTTTGTTGCTTCTGCCTGTCTGAGTATGTGGCCTTGAATTCATGACCTGGGTGACCAGGGTGGGAAATGCAGGTAAAGTGTGGAGTCTGGTTCTGTCAGACGACACAGTTCTCACAGAGTGCCACTAGAGGTGCAGGGAGCAAAGGTGAACTTGGAAATGAAAGTCTTGATATCTGCCACATGAAAAAAACCAACTAGAAAACAAACAAAAACACACAAAAAAAACCAAACAAAAAAACAACTAACTAAACAAAGAAAAAACCCCAACAAAATACAAAAACCCAAAAAACCCCAAAATAAAAATAAAAATAAAAAACAAACAAACAAACAAAAATAGTATAGTATGATATAATTTCTTGAGACAAAATTAAAGCATTACATTTTGCAGAGAAGTGTATTATTGTCCTGCAGAAAAATCCTCACTCAGCTGCAATGAAGACATTTTCCAGTTCCCTCCACCTCTGCTGCAGCTTTCTGCACTTTGTCTGTATCTTAGCATTTTGATAGGAGAAAAAACCACACACACAAAACCTGTGGCTTACTGAGTCACCTATTGGCACAGGGCCTTCTTTAAATATCTTCCTAAAATGGTTGGTTTGGCACACCCTTTCTCTGAGGATTTCTAATGGATTGTTCTGTCTGAAATTAGGTCAAGCAGTTTCCTCAAAAGAATTGAAGGTTTTAAAAGGTTAGTACCATTCCTTTTCAGTTTAAATTTATCAACTGATTTCATCCACGTATTTGTAATGCTCTTCCCTACACCCATCCAAAACAATGGGTTTATGCTTGTGCTCTGTTACATTGTCTCTAATCTCAAAACAACCCAGAACTTCTCCAGCTGCTTCTACACTCATGGGACTGGTATTCACCCATGAAACAGATGACCCCTGCTTCAGTAACACAGTATCAATTTAATAAATCAACTTCCTCAGCAAGAATGTGATTCCCTGGAGGATGGTCAAGTGGTGGAGCAGGCTACCCAGAGAGGCTGGGCAGGTTTCATCCTTTGAGATTTTCAAACCCTGTACAGCCTGGTCTGCCCCTATAACTGTCCCTACTGAGAACTGGAGATTTGACTCATTACCTCTGGAGGTCCATTCCAGTCTGCATGATCCCACAGTACTTTCCTGGGTGTGTGTTCAGCAATTGGTTTGTTTTTCTTTTAGTATAATATTAGATTTCATTTATAATTAAAGGTCTTTGTCCATATCCTGAAATTCAATCATGGTTTCCAAAATACGCAGCTATGCAAACATACATCAGTGCATCATCAAATTGCACTTTGGGATTTTCTTCACATAAAATTAAGTTAATCATCAGAGCTATCTCAAGAACTGTTGTTGTAAACAAGTAGTGTTTTTTCTTCCTTTTAGTAGTTCTATATCAATTGTCTCCAGATTTTCCTGGTATCTTTTCTACCTACATGGTCCTACTGATAAACAGCAGTAGCACATAACAGTATGATATAAATTGCTGTTGAATTGGAACTGTGTTTTACCATAATGGAAATGTGCCTCCACTTTTACAGATTCGCTCTTACATTTGAATCTAACACTTTCTGACACTGTCTGGGAGAGTCCAACTAAATCTGTTTCTCTAGATTTTTTGTATTCAAGATGAGTGTCAAGTTTTCTTGTGACAACTGCTTCTCACCTCAAAAATATACAGTAGCCTAACTCATAAAGATGTCTACAAGAATGAACACATTTTTTAACTCTACATGAATGTTTTCCTTGACATGTGCCACAAATTAATAATTTTCTGGTAAAATGAAAAGATTTTTTTTCCATGAGAAATACTCTAAAACAATTGTGTTCACAGCCCTATTAAGAGTAGGGTTATTGAACAAATTATAGAATGTCAAGTACTAAAGCCCTTGCTAAGGACTTAATTGCTCAAAAGTGTCAGAACCTCATAAGATAATGTACAGACCTGTCCAAGAAAGGAGGATTTTTAGGAACTCCACCTCCATTTTTAAGTTCAATATTACATATGGAAACATTATTCCTAAGAAAACTCTCACTCTTTGAAATTTTCAAAGATGAGTTGGTATGAAAAGGAGAGAAGTATATGTGTTCAATACTGTGAGGATTAGTATAAAATCAGTTTCCGCTGTTTATTTCAATCTCACTGTTCTCATCATTTATTTGAAAACTCATTTTAGTATAACCTCCCAGGAGAAGTGAGTTCACTTTTTTACCCTTGATATTTGCTACAAAATTGCATTTATTCAACTTAGTCAAGCTAGAAACAAAACAGGTGACGCTACAGAGTTGATGTTGAATTTTTCTAGAAAATAAAAATTGTAGTGAATAAGTCCCTGCAATATTTAAAATAGTTCTGAATCTCGTACAACACCAGTTTGAGTTCTATATAAAACATATAACACATTTATACTAATTGTGTTGATATTCAATTACTTATATAAAACCATAACAAAATTCTGGACTTGTGAAATTGATATGATTTTTGACATTCACTTGAGAGAACAAAAATTTCATTCAGCGTGAATTTCCAAAAGTAATACAATAACCTTTGAAAAGTGATAACATACTAATTCTTAGCAAATTACTCTGTAGTTCAAAAGAAGGGGAAAAAAGTCCTTGGTAGGATTCTGGATTTATTTTGTGCGACAACAGCAAATGCTTTAAGCTGTAAATTATTTAAAAGTGTAGCACACTGTGACATTTCTTTAGTTTCAAATCACTGAATTTGTAATGCAGTCAGCTCTGTAGACAGAAGCATTTCTATGTGGTGCATGTAAAACATTTCTTCACCTAATTAAAAAATGTAGCAAATTGTATGATGCCCAGTGGGACTATATATTGGGCTACGTCAAGATGTCATGGAGACATGGACTAACAAAGAAAGGACTGAAAAAAATTAACCCAGTTTCCCTCTGCTATTCACTGACACTAGGGGACTGTAAGTCAGGGGAAGACACTCAGTCCTTGATTCTACCAAACCTACAAAAACGTTTAACATCATTATTGCTTGTCCTTTAAATACTAGATGTGAATTTTGTGTAGCTTTTATTCTTTTTGGTCTATCTCAAAATACTTTGCAAACGGGACACATATCCTTATTGGTTTTTTATATAAAGAAAATATTTATTTTGTTACATATCTTAACATTCTTATTTCTTTTACCTTATGTTGTAAATTTCTTCATAAAAGGAAAATATATCAAGCCAGAGAGAGGAAAGGTGTCCATGTGCTCCTTTTGATGATGGGACTATTCATATTATTTCTGTTCAATATTTCTCTAAACTGGGCAGAATCAAAGGTGCATTTATTGAGGCAGCGGGGCTGTAATGTGACATGTTTCCATCAGGCAAATCCAGCACTGTCTTGTAGGTATGAGCACATTTCCATTAGATTGCTACTGTGAAAAATGTTACAGTAGAGGAGCCATATCTTTTTTTTTTCTTAGATATTAATAAACCTTGTCCATTGGGATAGCAGCAGGTTAGCAAGAATAACAAAAACTTTTCAACATGTTGAAAGAAAAAGTCAGTAGCCTTCCTTTGCAGCCATCCCTCATGGCACTTAATTGTCGTTTGAAACTTCACTTCATCACCTTGGTGAGCTAATGCGCTCTACAGCCTCACCAGATGTATTTCTCTCAGATGCATTAAGCACTTGGCATGGCTTTGCCCTGATACCCCCCTCCTGGGAAACAGTCTTGAGAGGATGTTTATATGTTACATTGCAGGAGAACTATGGATGAGAAATACCAATTCTACTGTAGCCTATGAACTGATCTACATTTCTTTCAATTCAATGAAATAGGATCACACAGTTAGAGACACACAAACCAGGGAGGAAAAACAGTGAATTGTCTATTGTAAAACTGTAGCCAAATGCCAAGGATATACATGAAAGAGAAGAGAAACAGAAAGCAACAGAATTATACTGATAAAATTATATACAACACATACCTGTCTCTCTAGATACATCTGCAGTTGAGACTCTATTCTCTTCCTAGATGTACTACCTACAAGAGTAAATCCATTGACTTTAATTGCATTTATGTCAGTATTACCTTTATTTTATTTCTATTACAATTATTTATTTTATTATTTATTGATTGATTGAATTTATTTTAATTGAATGGGTGACAGAGGGTCATGTACTGATGCCCAATCATTGCCTTTTCTTCTAAGAACAGTATTGCCTTTCTGCTAAGTCAAGTCCTTGGACTTGACTTGTCATAGAATCACAGAATAATTTATGTTGGAAAAGAGCTTTAAGATCATCAAGTCCAACTGTTGACCCAACACTGCCAAGTCCAGCACTAAACCGTGTCCCTAAGTGTTACGTCTACACATCTCTTAAATACCTGCAGAGGTGTGACTCCACCACTTCCCTGGGCAGTTTGTTCCAATGCTTGACAATCCTTTTGGTCAAGAAATATTTCCTAATACTTGACCTAAGCCTCCCCTGGCACAACATAAGGTCACTTCCACTTGTTGTATCGCTTATTATCTGGGAGAAGAGCCTGACTCCCACCCGACTACAGCCTTCTTTCAGGTAGTTGTAGGGAGCAATAAGGTCTTCCCTGAGACTCCTTTTCTCCTGGCTCCATCAGCCTTTCCTCATATGACTTACTCTCTAGACCCTCCACCAGCTCTGTTGCCCTTTTCTGGACTCACTCCACCACTTCAATGTTTTTCTTGTTGTGAGGGGCCCAGAACTGAACACAGGATTTCAGGTGTAGCCTCATCAGTGCTGAGTACAGAGGGACAATCACTTCCCTAGTCCTGCTGGTCACACTACTCCTGATACAGGCCAGGATGCCACTGGCCTTCTTGACCACCTGGGCACACTGCTGGCTCATGTTCAGCTGTTGAACAGCATCCCCAGATCGTTTTGGGATAAGCAGGTTTCCAACCACTTTGCCCCCAGCCTGTAGCACTTCATGGGGTTGTTGTGACCAAAGTGCAGGACCTGGCATTTTACCTTATTGAACCTTATGTAATTAGTCTCAGCACATCAATCCAGCCTGTCCAGAGCCCTCTTCAGAGCCTTCCTACAGTCCAGCAGATCAACACTCCCACACAACTTGGTGTTGTCTGCAAACTTACTGAAGGTGTACTCAATCTCCCCATCCAGGTTTGTCAAGCAGGACCTGCCTTCCATAAGCCCATGTTGACTGGGTCTGATCCTCTGATTGTACTGTGCATGCCACACGGTGGCACTCAAGGTAATCTGTTCCATGACCTTCCCCAGCACTGAGGAATTATTCCCTGGATTCTCCTTCCAGCCCTTCCTGTTTGTCATCATGTTTGTCATCTTCCAGTCAACTGGGACCTCACCAGTTATCCAGGACTTCTGATAGATGATGGATGATGGAAAGTTTCATGGTCAACTCTCCTGCCAATTGCCTCAGTACCCTTCAGTGGACCTCATCCAGTACCACAGAATTGTGTGTATCTAAGTGCAGGTCACTAATAATTTCTTCCTGAATTGTGGGGGTTTCATTCTGCTCCCCATCTTTATCTTCCATTTCAAGGGTCTGGGTACCCTGCAAACAAGTGCCCTTACTATTAAAGACTGAGGCAAAGAAGGCATTAAGTACCTCAGTCTTTTCCTCAGCCTTTCTCACCATGTTTCCCTCCTGCATCCAATAAAGAGATTCTCCTTAGCCCTCCTTTTGTTGTTAATGTATTTATAGAAATATTTTTTATTGTCTTTTTTGACAGTAGTCAGATTAAGTTCTAGTTGGGCTTTGATCTTCTAATTTTCTTCCTGCCTAACTTCACTACATCCTTGTAGTCCCCCCAGGTTGCCTGTCCCTTATTCCAAAGGTCAAATGAGACCTTTCCCTGAGTTCCAGCCAAAGCTCTCTGTTCATCTTTTGCTGTTCAGCCAGGCCAGTCTTCTTCCCCCTTGGCTCCTCTTTCAGCTCATCCCAGTGGCCTGTCCTGCAAGATTTTCTTCTCAGAGAATGTCCTCAGTAGAGGACATTTGCGGTCTGGGTCGTTTTTGATCACAGCTTCATTTAATTACATGTATACATGGAACAAAGAGGTGGAGACTTACCAAGCAGCTATTACAGCCCAAATCCGGCCAGATTCCTTAAGTGCAACACTGTCTGGGAACAACTCCAATCAAATCTACCACAAGCAATTTTGGTGTTGACACTACACTTTCTCTACATGGGAAACAAATGAACAAACAAAAAAAGATCTCCAATATTGAAACTTTCTTAAATTTTCAGAAGGTTATTTATCAATGCTACAGACACTGTTCACAGGAGTATTCTATGTCATCGTGCCATTATTCATTAAGAAAATGTTTCAAACATGGAAATGCACTTCCTCAAGAATTATTATTTTCACTATTCTTTTACAACAGCTCTTGGAAAGGCCACAAAACATTTCTTTTTTGAGGCAATTTTGAGAAAATTTATGAAAAATATTTTAAATCCACTTTCTTTGGGATCACTGAACAATAAGTGTTGACTTTGCTGACAGAAATTGTGTTTTGGCAGCAATCCACATGCCTGGAGACAGATTCTTTCATGAATTTGAGATGGAATTGTTCCAGTGCTATCTCCATTTAAGCCAACTAGGGGTCTGGGCCACAGCTAAACTTGAGATGTACTTATCTAATTAGCTGCCTACCTGAGGTGTATCTTAACTACGAAGCTATGTACAATTCTTTATACTATAATCACTGAAGGGAGCAGCACAGTAAACAATGCTTATTAGAAACTTCTGTAAGCTAGTTACATTCCTAACATCTGGAATATAATGTATTATTAACAACTAAGTAAATGAGTAGGAAGATTATAGCAGTTATAATGTGTTACCAAAGCAAGATTAAATAGTTTCAAGAATGTGGCATAGTGTGTAGCTAAGCTGATTTATTCACAAGTTCAGGGAGTTTAGAGCAATATCTTTAAAGGGTAGTGGGGGAAAGGCTACAAAATGAAAGTCAAGCATTGCTTTCTTCGTTTACTTTCATTGTTTTACCTGCTTTCAGAGCTGTTCTGAGAGAAAAAGTTGTAAAAGCAATTAATAGTAATGAAGAAAGAACTCTCATAGAACTTTACACCTCCTGCATGACCCAATGTGTGCATCCCACTGTCCAGGTCACTGTCACATGCCACTGCTGGTATGAAGCCCATACGTGGAATTTGGTAGGTTTAGAAGGGAGGTTGGAATCAAAGACCACAAGTCTCTCTGCCTTTAAACCACCAAGCTGGATGATGTTCTCAATTCACTTCTTAAAATGAACTAGAAGGAAAGTATTTTGTTTTGCTTGTCCCTCAGATGACTTGAACAAAAGTCTGTCAGCACTTATGAGACAGTCATTAAAATCTGCCCTGAACACAGGAGTTCCCACTGATTTTACAGGAATCCCAAGACAAGATTTGCAGTGGGGGTACATCACAATTACATGGACACTAGAAGCATTATACTCATTTCTACTATCTAAAAAGATAAGCAATATATATGAAGTTAAAATGGGGATTTGTGCCTGAAGCACTAAGAAAAGTCACAGAAGGTAAGTTTTCAGTTTGTTTTGATATTTGCACCTTTGGCCAACTTCTATGTGAGTAGAATTGTGGAAATAATTTTTCCAGCTCTCAGAGTGGGACACAAAAGTATCGGCAGGTATTTACAGCCGCAGGGCTTAAATTGACAGAGGTGTTTGCAGCATTTCCTAGTCTATATACGGGGAATATTGCAAAAGTAATTAGGGATCTGGGGATGCTGGTTGGCAGTATGCTCACTATGAGTCAACACTGTGCCCTGGTACCCAGCAGGGTAAACTGCATCCAGCTGGTCAAAAGAGATTATTATCCTGGTATATTCAGGGTTGGACCAGCCTCACCTTGAGCACTGCAGGCATTTCTGGGCCTCACAATTTAAAAGGGATGTTCTTGAAAGAATCTAGAGGAGGCAACAAAGCTGGTGAAAGGGTTGGAAGAAATGTCCTGTGAGGAGCAGCTGAGGACTCTGGTTTGTCTACTCTGGAGGAGAGGAGGCTGAGGGGCCTCATTGCTCCTGCAGCTTCCTGAGGAGGGGAAATGGAGAGGCAGGTACTGAGGTCTTCTCCCCAGGATGCAGTGATAAGGCACCTGGAAATGGTTCAAAGCTGCACCAGGTGAGGACATTAGGAAGCATTTCTTTACTGAAAGGGTGGTTGAACACTGGAACAGGCTTCCTAGAGACGTAATCAACACCCCAAGGCTGTCAGTGTTTAAGAGGCATTTGGACAATGCCCTTTACAACATGCTTTATCTTTTGGTCAGCCCAAAAGTGGCCAGGCAGTGGGGCTGGATGATCACTGTCAGTCTCTTCCAACTGTAATAGACTGTTCTATTCTATGTGTTCTATTCTAATATTTTCTTATGGTTTACTGTACAAATGTGTCAGGTTTTGCTTTTTTTATTCTTTGCAGTGCCACAGAATGTTGCTATAAAACCATATTTGAGATAAAAATCCAGTGTTTCTGAAAACACAATGACAGGAATGTAACCATGGCTGCAGGAACATTCAGTTCAGTCATAATTTAAGCAAATGAAGGGCATTAAGCAGCAGAAGGGGCACTTCATATCTTTGGATTGGTATTTATAGTATTTTATAATATGGCAAACTTGACACCACAGAACAGGATAAAATATTATAATAAGAAAACTGATTGATTAGGTAATGTCTCCATAGCACTTTTTAACATGAAGCACTGCCAGCTTAATGTTAAGAAAGCAGTTGGATCAGCATGACATGTATAAGCTGAGACCAAAAATTACCCTTATAATGAAGTAATACACTTGTTAGACTGTAGCACTTAAAACTCTTTTGTATTTCCTCCAATTATTACTATGGTCAAGCATTTTCTGGTGATCCATTGAATAAATGGTCAATTATTCTTTGTACCAAATACAGAGAAGCTGATACTACAATTGCAGTAGATCTAGACCAAGCTTTATTCATTAGCTAAACAAAACATTATTCCTTAGAAAGCCAGTTATGGTTATTGTTCAAGAAAGAGTGTAGGAAATGACAGCTCGCAGCAACTTTCTGCTTTCAAGTAGATGTCTAGAGTGATAGGAAGCTTTATGGGAATCCTGTACTCTGGACCAAGAGAAATTGATTCTTTTTGATTCCATTTAACAGAGTAAATATCAAGCAATACATAAACATCTTTTAGAATATTTAATTTGCAAGAAAATGGAAGGGAGAAGAGTTAAAGAAGAAATAATATAGAAGTTTCTTGATCAGACAATTTTAGGAATCTGAATGATGCAGTGAAGGACCAGTGACTCTCAGAACAAAAGTTTCCAGACTAACAGATTAACAGGTTTTTGTGCACTATCAAAATCTTGAGATTCAAGCAAATATTGTCCACATTTTGCACTCAGACATCACTAACATGACTGCAGAAGCAGCAGTGATGAAAGGCAAACTTTGTCAGTAGCATACAACATTTTAAAAGTCATAAAAATATAATTATGGAATGTATTTTTTATACACTCTGCAGCTAATCTGATTGAAAGTCATGCTTTTTATTTTTAACAATAGTAAATTGTGGGCAGAACTGATGTCACCGCCTTTATTACAGTTGTCAAACTCTGCACTACAAGAAGCTATTATCAGGCCTCACATAATTTCTAAACTAATCCTTTGTTTAATGCTCCATGCTGGGTTTCCTCCTCAGACTGGCTATTTCTGGGAAATTTCAGACAAAATTGTTTTCCTCTTATTACTTTCTGGTAACGTTTTCTTTCAAAAGCTCTGTGGTCCTTTTTTTTCTGGATGAAGATCTGGCAATTTGTCAAGCTGTGTGTTTACTACTGTCCCACAAAAATAAACATGAAGGAAGCCAAGGTAGAAGGCTTTGTAACAGCTCTTTCCTCTCAGGAAGGACACACTGGGCGTCATAGGCAGCTGTACAGAAGACTCAGTGCTGGTTGTGTCCTGTAGCAGCTCCCAGTGCTGCCCAGGCTCTCTGTGTGTGAGCCAGATGCAGCCCTGCTGCAGTGAGAGGTTGAGCTGGCTTTCATTCTGTGTCAGCAACAAGGGGCCACACCGAAGAGTTACCACCTGGAGCACATTGCCTCCAGCATGCAGCAGTACTGGGCTCAGTAAGACTGCAAAGTTCATGCTGAAATCGTGCTGAGTTCAGGCTCTCATAATGTGATTTTTATCCAGATGGCTGAGATTAAGCCAGTACAGGTACGCCAGTCATGCAGATACACACTCACACTTTCTGCTTGCAAGGAGGGTATGCTCCCACTGACCAAGCACAGCCTGCTCACCAACCTTCTCAGGGCTGGGTTTTTTTGAGATTTACCTTAATTTTGGAAATTGGAGCTATTTTCAGTTTAATAGCAAATACAGCTTGAAAGGAATTCTATATATGCCTGTTCTGATCTCTTCTTTAATGTGGCTTAAGTTATGATCTAGTCCTATATAAACTCTAGCTTCAGTATCTTCCAGATGGGCAGTAAATCTGAACACAAGGGAGAGGTTCTCAGCTGCTCTAAGTCAGCACATATCCAGATGAAGTAGCCTGTGCTAAGGGTTATGTATTCCAGGGATTATAAAGCCATAGTTTCTGTAAATGATACACACAGTCATGGTGGTTACTTGGCAGTGTGGTAGGCTGGGGAAAAATCAAAGGAAAATCAAGGAAACCCAAGCTGGAATGTTGTAATGGACAATTCAGGAGAGTGCAAGGAAATTATAATCTATTTCTTTACCTAGTATTTAGTCATGAATAATCGCTTCTGAGAAAATGTATTACAGAGTTATACTGGGTATAACAGATAAGATTTTGGCCCAGGTATAAATTTTGAAAGAGGGAAAAATAAGTAAATATAAAAGTACAAATAAAATAAAGTTTCAGATTGATTCTTCATACCTACATCATTAATCTATTTTATTTTTCTGATAAAAGGATATTATTTGACATAAATTAAATGTACAAGTTTGAGATGTCTGGACTGGACTAAGGTATTAAGTATTGAAAACTGTGATAGTTATGAGCTGGACTGGAAAGGATGGTACACAAGGCACACATAGAATTCAGAAGGAATTAACCAAAGAGACATATGTGATAGAGGGAAATGAAAGGGGAATGAAAGATTATTAGAGAAAGATTATTGTGAGGTTCTCTGTGCATCGCTCTGAACTCTTGTTTGATTGAATATTTTCCACAATGACCTATGTTACTGTAGTGACATTTGTTAATGATACAAACATGGGAGATATAATTCCTAGGTAGGGATATGAGTGATATTTGAGCACAGCTGGGAACTTGCTTTATGCTCTTCAATTTTGAAATACTCCAGGCAGTGAATTGTAAATGCTTCTTGTGGCTTGCTCAAAACCAAACTGAAGGTGTTTGAAAAAATAGCTGTATGAATAAAACAACGTTTGGTTTTCGTGTTCCTATTCTGTGAAAACTCCAAACTATATTAATATCCAATGTCAAGAGAGAAAAAAACTGATGACAGTAAACTTGGATTCTCATTCAGAATAATGCAAAAAGTGTGTAGTTATTAGCTCTTGCACCCAGATCTGTGGTCAGCTGAACGGGGTGGTAGAGGATTGTTGAGAAGATTTTTTAATGACCCCAGACAGGTAAATTACCTTCATCCGAGAAGCACTCATATTTGACGAAGTGCCATGGATATCTTTGGATGATGGATACATAAATAGATAGCAAGCTTCCTAAAGTGAAAGAAATTGCTTGGCCTTAATTATTTAATCTAGCAAAGAAAAAAGGAATTTTTCAAATGTAAAAAAAGGAAGGTCAGCAAAATACTTATGAAATGTGAAACCTTACAATATTTAATGATAAAAGGTTGGACATTCAAAGGTAAGAATGACTTATAAAAGGATATTACACTAATGAGATTACCAAAAACAAACAGTGGAGGGAAATTTAAAGAGGTTGTAAAAGATAAAACTCATGATCCATTCAAAAGCAGATGAAAGTACTGCCAGACCCAAACATGATCTGCAATGATAGATCTGACTATCAATCAAACACTTGTATGAAAAAGAGACAACTGTAGTTGTACAGGAATAGTACATAATAGTAAGGGCACAAATGCATTAGACTTGCTTTCATATGGACATCATCTTGCAAAATAAAAGAAAACTTAGTATTAGGGAAGACATGTATAAAATGCCACAGGTAATTTGTTTGCATAAGTCTGCTATTAGGCAAATCAAAATGGAGAAAACTTTGTGGAACAGAAACATTTACAGGGTAGTACAGAATTTCTTTAGGCTCATATTTAGGCTCATAAGAAACAGAGCAGATGTGACGATATAACTATCTTCATGTGCATTAGCAATTCAGTAATTTCCTTTCAGGTAGTTATTTTATACCATTTCACAGATTTCCTTTACTGTGGCATTTTGGATGCTGTTGTAAATTTAAAGAATAGAAATTACACAGAATTCAACCTTGCATGATCCTAGAAGGAGTTTAGTCAGATTCCTGTAAGACTTCGACTCCATTCAACTCTCATCTCGTACTAGTTGGATTTGCCCAAGAAAGAAACACCCCATCCTTCTGTTTGCATACCCAATCTGTAATGCAGGAAAACACCAGTAATTAAGAGAGAAGCAACATATAATTAGATTCAAGTTATTTTAATGTAACTAAATACTACAAATTAACACACAACAAAGCCTGGACCTGTGCTGAGGCTTTAGAACTAAATTGTTGTTCAGAAATTATTGGATTTTAACATTGCTATCATAAGGACATCCTTCTGAGGTCACTTTCCTGTGAGGAAAACCTCACCGAGTAGTTGTTCCACAATCAAACAGCAGAGAGGTAGATCCCACCAGGCATGCAATGCCTGGGTTTAAGTCAGGGCCGTAATATGAAACCCAAGACTTTATAGCTTACACCAGTAATCCCCCCCACTCCTACTAATAGGAGCTGATGTGCTGTAGGCAATGAAAAGATGGAGGCTCTGAGAGGGAAAAGGTAGAGATAAAAGAAAAGAAATATCAAGGAACAACTCCATGTATATTAAATTTTGGGGGAAGTTGTTAGACAGAGGCAAAGTTTAAACATTTTAACAAAAACCAGGCCACTCCACGCTTTCTTTGCACTAGTGTGAGAACTTTAGTGTTCTGATACCTCTTAAAGTATTTGATGGGAGACTAATAGCCTGACAGGCTAACACTTCACTTCCTTCCAATTAGGAGACTTTAACATCAAAGCCAAGGTCCTCTCCTTAGCAAGGGCTTACTTGAATGAATTATAGAGGAGAAAAGTCCAGTAGTTTCTTGTTTTTTCCCTTGCAGAGACACAGTCCAGTATAGGCTTTAATAAGATGTTTGAGGTCAAAAGGTTCAGGTTCCTCCCTGTGAGCACTAGGAAGCTGCCAGAGTGTTTCAATATGTGTGGTGTTTGTAATGCAATCAGACAAAGCTGAAAACTCTATTACAGTGTCATGCGGCTGACTTCCTTTTGGAGCGCTCTCCTGCATAGTTAACAGCAAACAGTGTGGCACTTGTAGTACACTGTGAATCTTCCACGTTGCCATTTCAGCCTGCTGAAACAAATAATGCCTTTGCCACTAGTAGTTTTTTGGCTGTAAGGAGGGGTGTGACAGTGGCTTCCTCCAGGGTATTGTGCCAGATGGTTTGGTATTGACTGGTAACAGATCTCCAGGACTCAGAGGTCTTCAATGAAAAATGATGACTATGATTGATGTATGACATTATTTGACTTTCTAAGCTCGAATCTCTGGCAGAATCTCAAAAAACTACCACAAACTGTTCTGTTCCTATTTACATCAAACAAAAAAACATTAAAATCCCTTTGAGATAAGCATAGAAGATGCTTTGTTCCTTCCTTTCCTTTCTTTGTTCCTATCTTTTTAGATACATGATTTTTTTTTCCTGCGCATAATATCTATCTTTACTTTTCATATTTTAATGTTCCCTACTGTCAGGACCATATCTCTCCATCTTTCAGTGACAGCTTTTATTCTGAAGTTTAGAAAATACATGTATCATTTATTTTAATACCTATTTCACAGCTGCACAACTGGTTGAAATACAGTAAATGTTTGCTGCAATATTAAAATGGAATGGGGTAAAAAAGGAGAAATAGATGAAGGAAATGTCTTCTCTTTAATCACACAAGGGTCTGGACTCACCTCACCTTGCTTTAAATCCTCAGTGGCTGAAGAAGAGAGATAACATCCGCTGAAAGGTAGTTAATATCAAAGTTTAATTCCACGCAAAACAGCTAAGGTATAACAAAGACCAAAGACCACTGCAAAAGTAAAGTCAAAGAACTGAGACCTTTATTGAACACTAAGATCTCGCAATTAACATGTTGAGAAGAGTTTCTGCAGAAGATGGTCCGTACTTAAATAATCAGAAAATACTTGAATGAAAATGATGTATGTAGCAGTTCACTAGTCTCCAAGAGAAACTCTACTAGTTTCCAAACCGTAGTATCAAAATCCATGCACTCTACAAACTGCCGAAACAATCCCACCAAAAGAAAGTGGATTTTTCAGGTAATTTTCTTGTTTTATTTTTCTCCACATATTCTTAGCTTTTATCTGCACAAAAAACCCCAACAAATACAAAAAAAAAAAAAAAGAGCAAACAAACAGACAAAAAACCCCTGAGCTAGGCAAGTTGATACAGAATATAACCCTCTATGACCAAAAGCAAATCTAACTGCAGTGATATTAGTTTATTTAAGGCATGCATATTCCATAAGGAGGAACAAAAATCAGCTTCAATGTAAGGCACTTCCATAGCAATACCTCTGTAACCATTCAAGTTTTAGGGTAGTATTACTGGTTTCATTCATTTTTGAATGTGTTTGGAAATGATAGTTCCTAACTGGAGTGACATTACTGATAAAATAAGATCTATGTGTATTCTGTTTCTTGTGTTTTTCCTCCAGTAATAACAACCCCTAGTTAATGCAATAAACTGAATATTTTTGTTCTTAGTAGATACAATGAAATACTTCAAAAATAATAAACCTGAAACCTTTAAAAAGTCAGGTTTTTTAGAGTTTCTTTTTACATCTGTTAATTTTGTTTCTTTCATTATTTTTTTCCTTTTTTTCCCCAACATACTTGCTTTTCTTTCTTTCTTCCTTAAATTTTTATGTGAAGAAGAGAAATGAAATAATATTATTACTCTTTAATTTTTTATTTACAGTTCAGGTTAGTGGTTAAAGCCAGGCAAAAGAGTCCCTGAAGGACAGACCTTCGATGTGAAGACTTTGGCCTTGAAAAGACTCCTGGCAGTGTTCATTCAGCATTGACACACCCATAACAGCCACGAAATTTAATTTGCCTCACACATTGTCTCAAGGAAGTGTCAGGCCTAGTCCAAGGAAAACCTTAATAGCTCTGTTGAATGCTGGAAATATCTTGTGTACACAGAAGAGAAAGACGAGAATGGGAAGATGAACTCAGCTTCTTCTTATTACTGTCGTTCTTGAAAGTCTGTTTCTTTGTTCCTAAATAAAAATGACTGTGTGTAATTCATAAGAATTCACCACACATGTGGCTCCCCTACAGGGGCCCAGCTTTTAATTCTTCTGAACCACTTTCAATAGAGGAAAACATTGACAAAGTTCCAGCTGTTTGAAATTCAGAATACATCTAGTCATAAGGTGGTCTAAATACATATCTTGGAAATATGAGGTGATGGGAGTACACAACTCCTCAAGAGCTTCCTTTTTCCAGCAACTTTTCTTCGAAGTTTCTTGGTGTAAACACAAATGAAGTTCCAGTGACACTTCTATATTTTACATCAATCTTTAAATAGTATATGTTGAGGCTCCTGACTTATCTTCACACATAGAGACATTTTCACTTTATATCTAACTTATAAAAAACAAATGTAGATAAGTGAAGCTCAATGGTAAGGAATTAAACAAAATTCCCATATGTACTTTAAGAAAAATATATGCACTGCAGAAAACTAATTCTGATTAGCATCAACAGCACATACTTTTTGCCATAAAAGCAAATAAACTTTATGAAAAATCTAAGTGGTCATCTATTATTGGACTATGTTTTAAAATAACTACAAAGGAATTAATCTCAGCTTTCAAGGTAAAGCAAGAAAGTCTTTCTTTCCCTCTTCAGTTTTTGTTTTTTGAAACAAAAAAGAAATTTCCATGCGTAGTTTTTTGAATTATGAATTCTTGATCAAGACCTTCATGTGCTTTTGCAGTGCTGTATGAGCATGTATATGACTCACACTGATTTTGCCATATATACATTTATACTTTTTTCTGCAAAGTGAAGATTGTGTGACACTAATCAGATAATATTTATCTGATAAACATTTATTTCCATATGTGTCTTCAAGGTTTTCAGTTTATTTCAACAAAAATTAACCAAATAAATTGAAAGTACGTTATGAATAAACCTTCTGTAGGAATAACTTTAAACTGATCATACATATAGTGAAATCTTCTATGCATAAAATTTTGCCTGTTTTTCGTACCTCGTGGAAGTCAGTCTGAGCAAGCTTTTGTGTGATTCCTTGATGTGGCTGAATAAAAGATCATTCTGAGTATTATTTACTGTCCATTTCCATTTCCATACTAATCACATTGTTACAGAAACTCAGTCTATATGCACTTACTAGTCTCTGCTGGTGAAGGACAATCTTTATTATGTTAAAAAATGGACATCAGAAAATTGTTTTTGAAGTGTAATGAAATGATTTAATAACAATGTATCTTCATATTTCCTAAATGATTTTAAAACCTTAATGCACTGCAGGAATCAGTCTCAGTGACATAATGGAATGGGACAGTTCAGATTGCAACCTGCTGTGTGAGGTTCCCCCTGTGTACAGAGCAGCATGACAGCTCTGTCTCCTTTCCTTTTTATCTTTCTTTTCCTCTCCAAGTGCTGGGTCATATTCTTGAAGAGGGGGATGTCACTCAGTATCTCACACATCCAGCTGGTGTTTAATTTACACAGAGCAAAGATGAGATACTTCTTAGAACTTAATCTACTGCTGCAGTTTGATCATGAAAGTTGCCAAAAGATTCAGTACATAGCTCTGCTAACTATTGGGTAGAGGTGGAAATGTTAGCCATTTGCTTGTTATGACCAGCAAATTGGCCTCTACAAACACACACCCTGGACATATAGACACAGATGTACAGCTAGGCATAGAGATAAACATATATTTAGAGAGAAAGTAGGAGAAAAAGAAATGTGCACACACAAGCTTACATATACTCTGCTGACATGATGATTCTACCTTGTCTAAGACTGCAGGCAGCTGGGAGGGGAAAATGAATGCAAAAGAAAAGTATAAGTAAGCAGCATTAAAAAACTTCACAAGAATCTAAGCAACCCTTACAACTATGAACCTTCAACCTACATTTAAATAATCTGATATTCACTGTGTTACAACCATTTTTCTTTATATTCTTTGGGTATAATCCTGGTAGCTTCATTTAGCTGTGCCTATGGCCAGGACAGAGCAAAAGTAACATTCTAAATAGAAGTAAATATACTGATTGCTGCTGCAGCCTTCTAGAGACAATGTTTGCAGATCAATAACATTCATGAAGGGAGAACGTAAGACCAGTTTTGGCTGGAAAGGAGTTTATCAGGGAGGAAGAAGGTGTGCCACTGACTGACTATATCTGTTTACCAAATTGTCCTAGTGTAACTTTACACTGAGGCAAAAGTCCACCTCAGTCTGGTGGACAAGTCACAGTATTGAATTTCAAGTATTGTTTTGCTCAAGGGAGCTGAAGCACCAGTCCTGGGTTAAGTCTGGAGCTAAAATCTACTAGATACTGCAGAAATTCAAAATACAAGGAAAATTTTAGTTCCAAACCACAAACTGTCTTGACTAGACATTCAGGGTAAAAATCGTTTCACCTAACTTTAGTGCATAAATTTCTGCATATTCTAGGCTCTTCTTTGAATCAAATGGACACTTCTGAGCATTCCTGAGACCTATTTTAGATGTCTGCTTAAGGATAAAATGTATTGGACCCTGAAGTGCTTATTTCTCTTTATTGGTAGAGAGGGAGCCTGAGGTGACTGTCTTGAGTGTAGATGGATGAATCTCTATCCCTCTCTCTCTCTTCCTAGAACAGTGCTGCAGCTGAATTAATGTATCTGGTGGCACCCTCTCAAGCAGAGCTACACTACTGCATGAGGGTTAATAATATAGGGGATCCTGTTCTGTGCAGAAGGATTTCTTTACCTGAGGATGAGCTAAAAGTTTTTAAGTCATATCTTATTTTTTATTTAATAGCAACAGCCTAATGTGTAATTTTGCTCTGTGTACATTGTGTTTCTAGCTTTTCCAGTCATTGAGTTGACACACCACAACACATGAATACTTCAGTCTATAACAGGATTAATGAAGAGGGAAGAACTTGAATATCAGCAGCCCACCAGCAAGCTAGTGACATGTAAAGTAGCACAGGCTTTTTTGCTACCAACCTAGCCTTCCTACCTTAGGCTACGTAATTCCATCATCATCTTTACCACAGGATTTCATCTCTTTCAGGGTTGTACTTTACAAACACTGTTTAAACAGTGGCACATATTACTTTAATGTGAAGCAGATGACAGAAAAGGGAATCCACTCCAGATCATTAGACTTTTTACCAGCTAATTTCCTGACAAATTTTCTGATCTAAAAGTCATGAAGCTGGTCTTTCCATATATTTCAAAGAATCTTAACTCTGTCCCCTAATGGTAACCCTGTATGACTACAGATATTCCATCATATATTCTTTGCTAGTCTTTCAAACGTAGCTCCTTTTATTGGACCAAGATCTATCTGTGCCTTAACTGTTAAGTGTGGAGATACTCTTTCCTAATAAAATTCCACAGCCATGTTCACTAGTAGTTAGCTGTGTGACTTCTCACCCTCACTAATTTTTAAAGTTTCTAATATTCATTACAGGTAGGCACAGATCAGAAGCTATCATAGAATCATTTACGTTGGAAAAAATCTATAAAATTGAGTCCAACTCAACCTAACACTGCCAAGCCCATCACTAAGCCATATCCCATGATTCGTTTGTGACATATATTACTTCGTTTCAACTTTGCCATTGCTTAATCTTTATTTTCGTTTCAGTTGCTGTTATACCTGGGCTATGCAAGCCAGAAGAAATAAATAAAAAAAAAAATTATCATCCTGAGAAAAATCTATTAAAATCCAAGTAAAAAAACTTGAACCTCATCATAACCTTACCACTAATAGCAATACCAAGACTGAAGTTAAGATCATCTGAAGATTTAACTTGTTCTTTTGTGCATATTTGCAGAGATGAACAAGAAATATGCTTGCAAGCAACTACTTCTTTCTAGGCAGCATGATCTTATTAATTTTTTTTCTTTTAGTCTGAAGGCTAATTAAAGACAAAATGCCTGAATTTGCAGTGTTGTGGATGCATTAATGCTTCCCGGTTCTAGTTAGCTAGGCCACTGATGAAGGTGCCTGACTTGCAAATAGAGACATAGTATTCTGTCTTTTTATTTAACAAAAAACGAAAGTGCCTAAAAGGTAGTTCATCCCTCTTAAGATATCAACTAAAGAAGTGCTGCCTCGCTCCTACCGGGCTAAGGCAGATGCAGGTGACTGTGCCCCTCAGATGGGGGTCTGCATTTACACAGAGTAACCCCGGGCCAGTGTTTTGAAGTAGAGAAAACAAAAGCATTCCCCTCAAGCTGATGACACTCCCCTGGTTAGCAAATGCTGCACATGGTAGCATAATTGGGCTGGGTGGATCGTACAGCACTGACTTCTGCAGCCTTGGTAGGTGAAGGGGGTTGTCAGAGGAGGCAGCAGGAGCGCACAGCTGGCGAAGGACCAGAGGGCAGGAAAGTGATTCTCTACTTAGGTCCAACGTGTTCGGGCAGCATCAGAAAAAGAAGCAATCAGTATGTTCACACCTGCTTACGTTCAAACTCTCTGCTAACTGCTGACACAAACCTTCTATCTTCCTACTGAGACATCAAGATAAATTCAGAGGAAATGGAGCTGTACAGAAAAAAAACCACCCTACTCCTCGCTAAATTGAGTGATTCCTCTAGGCTCTGACCAACAGTTTGAGGTCAACCTAAGCAGGAAAGACAAAGGAGAGTCCCTCAGGGATTATTCAGAAGCTAAAATAGAAAATTTGCTCAGCTGTTTATCACCTGGGTTTGACCTCCCAAACAATATCTCTTTTTACAATAAGAAGGCAATGAAGGATTTGGCAGTGAATGAAAGGGAATTCATCTTCCCGACATTTTGTTAGTGACACTCTGGGGCTCTGTTTATGACTTGGATTTCGTTT
Source organism: Corapipo altera (assembly GCF_003945725.1). Taxonomy (NCBI): domain Eukaryota; kingdom Metazoa; phylum Chordata; class Aves; order Passeriformes; family Pipridae; genus Corapipo; species Corapipo altera. The sequence goes on along the minus strand of NW_020884883.1, from coordinate 11,726,072 downwards.
GGAGTTAGATCCTTAGGCTCATTTAGGCTTCTTCCCCTTTTTTTTTTGTTGTTGTTGTTTTGGTTTGGTTTGTTTTTTTGTGGTTGGTTTTTTTTTTTGGTTGGTTGGTTTGGGGTTTTTTGCTTGTTTGAATGAGCTGGTTTTTATGTTGTTTTGTTTTGTATTGCACTACTTCCATGAGCAGCAGTGCCAGATGCTGTGTATATTTGCAAGACATAACTGGGGCCAGGTTTTACCTGTGATTTTTAGTTTACCTGTGATTTTTTTCTCAATTCCTTCCAAATAAGCACATCAAAAGCCTTTTATTCTTCATATCTAGCTTTTTCTTTCCTGTTGTAAATCTGTTGCCATTGAAAGAACTGATCTTACAAGATGTCTCAAATCCTCCTCTCCCATAGATGCTGCCACAGAAGCAGGTGCTTGGCATCTCTCAGGATCAAACCCTAAAATGCTAGTTTCCATGGTGACTGAATGTGAAAGAACAATAAAGAGCTGTTTACCAGTGAAACTTATCAGCAGGGCTCGACAAAGCACCACAAAACTGTAATTAAGGTTGCGTAAAATAGTTTTATTTCTGCAGCTAAAACTAGGCAACAGCCTTTGCCTTTGATTTCTTCTTGATATTATCCTTTGCATCCCTTGTGTAAGATCCCACCCAAACTCTAAGTAGATTATAGCAGAGTAGGCAAAAATTAGCATTTTGAAAAATCCATGAAAAACAAGGCTGCAAAACTGCATGCAAATGATTGTATGAAAAATGATGCTTTGAGAAGCAGAGTGCTTTGAAGCATCCTACACACACAGAGGTTGCTACATTCCACAGCAATCTGCAGATCATGATAGTTTAGCATACACATTTGGATGCAAGGATTCTTTTCATATTTTTGAAATAAGATTGAAAAGGCAATGCCCCAAACAACACACAGAATCATTGTTCATGTTAAATTTCAGTTGGTTTTTTGCTTCTCAGGATTCTAGTTTCCTATGCTGTTAGTAATACTGCTGTCATAGCTGACAAGTTAAAACAGATATTGTTAATAGTAGTAATCTATGTTAGCTTGCCAGCTCTATGTCCTGAATGAATTCAGAGGTGCACTGTGAAAAGCATTTCACAAATACCTGTGAAGGGAAGATCTTTACAGGGAAGAGCTTTTGCTTTAATTAAGTGAAACAGATGGTGCTGGAAGGAAAACAAAGGCACAGAGAGGTGAAGCATCTTGCTCACAGCTGATCACTGGCAGTTTTCAAGTAGTTATTCTCAAATTGTTAGGACTCTGAACCAATGTCAGTCATCAGCACAAATCAAGGTACACCTTTAGCATTCAGCTTAAACACTATGTATGTGACGTGTGTCTACAGGTCAGAGGTGATGTCGTGGATCACCACCAGCTCACGGGCAGCAGTTCAAGAGTCTCTATTCAAGAGTCTCAGTGTTAGACGCACATCAAGACTCCTATTTCTGTATGCAGGAGTTGCACATCAAGGAAAGTTTCAGTCTTCTGTCACAGCTTTCAGGAGGGTATTGGCAGATTTCGGCAACTCAGCAGGAGATATTGGGAAGGCTCATGTAGTTGTGTCATTTATGTGTTGGGTTATATAACAAAAAAAGCAATGATAAAAAACTAGTGTTTATTTAAATAAAATTCTGTATTAAGGATACCACAGATAGAGACTGCAGCATTCATCCTCCCTGCTCTCCCACAAGGTGTTTTCGTGATGCCTCCATTGTCCTTTTTCTGCAGGTTCTGTTGCTTCTTCAAACTTTCATGCAAGTTGTTCACCATGTGAATCCCAGAAATGAGGAATTTGTATCACTGTTTCTGTTAGTGCAGTGTTTTAATCAGTTAAAATCCAAAACACTAACACTGCTCTTTTTAATTTTCTGTAGCAATAGATATCTAGTATGTTAACCTGAGAGTAATTTTGCTGAACATGTAAAAAGCATCTCTTGTGCATCCTCTAAACCATGCTTTTATATATGTAGAAGAAATGGATCATCTGTGCTTCCAGACAGCACCCTTCAGCAATAGATAGGGAGTGATTTTCTAAGAAGAAAAAACTATTTCTTTCAACATTCAAAACTCTGAACTGATTTCTCTTCCACTTCAATGTAAATCCATTGCTTTTGCTTCAGCGTGTTGCTGCTGGATGACAGAGGGGAAAGTCAAACTCTTTGAAGTGATATAACCTGAACTACAAACCAGGTTTTGAAGAGAGATAGTGGGTGGAAGGAACACAAACCAGGACTGATCTCTGCATAAGCTGCAGCTGCTGTCAGTATCAGGAACACTGAAATTTGCACCACTGGTCTCTGATAATTAGCTGCTACATGAAGTAAAATGTCTGGTGTGTCCCAGGTAACTGTTGTTGTTGTTGTGAGAAACTAGGAAAGATAATTATATCTGTTTCCTGCAATCGTTTCTAATGTTCCCTCATTTCCATCACTCACCTTTGGTAATCACCAGGAAATCTCCTGGAATGCATTCCTTCCCCCCTGGCCCAGGGTGCCCTGCATCTCCAGGTGAGAACTGCCCTGAGGCAGTTGCTGCTCATTTCCCAGCAGGTTTGAGAGACTTTAGAAGTAGTGTGAGAGGGAGGAAAACATAAGTCCTGGTGCAGGAAGAGTTGCCAAGATAACATAGTAGAAAATGAGAGAAAGGAATTAAAAGCTGGATCATAGAGCTGCAAATTATTGTTCTCTGCAATGTGCTGCTCTCCTCAAAACACTGTTTTTGTCATTGACTACCTTTTTTATTTTAAGAGTGGGACTCCATATTTATGTGTCCAAGTTTTCCTGGCAGTGAAAGAAGAGGCAAAGGACTTCCTCTAAGATCCCAGATACATGGGGCTTGGAGGTTACTGCAGTTTCACTGGTTCATATACAGGTGCTGCCTGGTTCTAGCACAGATTTTCAGACATCTCTTTGCTCCAGGTGAAGCCCTGCCCTATTGACCCATGTGAGACTTGAAAGGACACAGAGATCTTTGTGTTAGACTACTCATAATGAGTTACACCCATAATGAAGATGACTTCTTATGTCATTTAGCTACACAGAATCTGAAATGAATTTTGTGGGAGAAAGGAAGTTACTCACGTTGTGCTTCATGAGCTGGACCCCAGCAACTGTTAGCTGTCCTCTGTTTTGATAGCAAATCAAAATAGCATCAAAGCTCAAAGTGTTGGGCAACATGAAAAAATGTTTTGCTTAAGAACAAGAGCAAACACTCAGTTTGGTGGGAGACATCCTCACACTGTTGTGGCTGGTTTAAGTCAGGCTTCTGATGGAGAAGGAAATGGTCACTTAGTGGGGGCTGGTAGACAACTCAGTTCATCCCACTAATTTTAAAGGCATTTTCAAATGGACATATGTCTTGTCCTCTACAAATGATGAAGTAAGCCTATCTTGAATTATCCTAATTTCAAAGGGTGAGATAAGTGCCATCTTGTAGAAGAGGCAAAATTCTCATGAACGAAAGGTGTCACATACAGTAACTAAAATATACAAGTCAGTGAGATCTTACCAACTTAATATGATAGGTGAAGCATAAAGTCTCATTATGAATCCTCCAATATATACACATACTTAACCTTTTCACTACCTACATTTTTTTTCCTTCAAAACCACATTTTCCTCCTAGGGTCAGGAGTTTCATGAAAATGCATCAGTTTGAGAATTCATTAAGTTCCATTAAACTGAATGGCCAGCTGAAACAGATTGTACCTGGTGGCTCTGGACTCTATCTCTGAAAACAGGATATAGGGATAGATAGTTCAGTGGTGTCAGAAGTAAAGTACTTCACCCAACTATTAGAACTTAGGATTTTACTTCATATGACCATTTCTTTACAACAAGACTCCATATGTACACTCACAATGAAGAAAAAAATCATTCCTGAAACCAGAAAAATAACACAGAAAAAAGTTAAAAGTTACAAATATGTATTGCAGTATGTTGAGTGTCAGCTTGTAAAATGGAAGATATTACTTTTTTGGGAAAAAATCCAAAATACAAATATTCCATGATGTATATAAGTCTGTGAAAGTAAGGGCAATACTGATGGACTAAGGCTGGTAGTAGAGAGGAAATTAAACATAAGTTTACAGTGCATCCTATAAAGACTGCCATCTGGGGCTCCATTCAAAAACATGTTATTACCTCGCCAAAAAATGGTCAAGATTTGGTAGGGCTTTTCCTCAAATACTGGTTTTAGTTATTGACACATAGTTAACAGACAAAAGCAGGAAAACTTCACAGAAATTATTGTGATAGAGGATAAACTATCAGAAAAAAAAAAAGAAACACTATATGTAGTTTCCTTCAGCTGCACATTAACTGTGAAAGCCCCACTGAAGCTGCAAGACCTCTGCTCAGCCTAGGTAGAGTATTAACCCTGGTGAAGGGGAGTGGACACAGAAACTTTACTAATATTTGTCAGCAATACAATGTAGGGTGGAGTAAAAGGATAAAAGAGAATGGAGTAGCACAAGGAGATGGTGTTGAAGAAGAAACTCAGAGGACATCTGAGTTATTTCCCTGATTTGCATAGACTTTCTATATGATATTGTCCAGAACTACCAAATTTGTTTTTATCAACTTCCTCTAAATAACTATGTGGTTGTCTTTCATTTTGCCTGCTAAAATTGCAAGTATGATCAGTCTCTGTGGATGTTGCTTCCTATAATGGGACCTACATTACAGTTATGACTTCTCCTACTACTTAATTACAATCCTTAAGGAGTAACGTAGAAGAGAGGAAATAAATGTGTCCTTGTGGTACTCAGGGGTGCTGAAGGACTTGTTTCTACCTTTATTTAAAACTGGATTCAATAAAATACTGTAAAATTTGCTGTTAAGAGCTCTCTGGCAGTAGGAAATAGGAGGCGAGTCACGTGATGACATTTCCATCCTAGGGATGTTATGCATAACCATGTGAGTATTTCACTCTTTTCAAACACACAGGTGTAAGTACACTCACAGTAATCTGGATTATACAGTGCAAGTAAGCAATCTATGCAGGTGTTTTTTAAAGATGTTAGGAAGTATTTCTCAATAAGACAGATATAAATGCTATTCTGGTTTTCAATATATTTGTTCATTTCACTATCAAAAGAAATACATAAATGCAGCTCAGGTTGTCATATTTTTTCTGGTTTTCACTTGCTATCAAATAATATTTAAGTGGAAGGCTGCAAGAAGGTAGAAAAGCTAGCTGTAATTAATACACTATCAAGCAAAACTAATCAAAGCTGCTCTTCATACTCCTGGATAAATCCTGCAATTTCACCGTCTAGGATCATGTTATAGATTTCTACGTAGCATTTTCTGGCAACGATTTAGTCCACAATCAAACATAAACCTAGAATCAAACTTCTGAGCTTCCTTGTTTGTTTTCTTTCTCCTTCTTTCACTTCTGTCAAGATAAGAAGACAGAGCAAAACTCAGAACTATTTTCTTTCAGAGGATACTGTTTTAACATGTGTTTCAACCTCCAGGGGAAAAGAAACCCACATATGTACACACAGAAAAATCCAAAATACATCCCTCAGCTGCCCCCCAGATCCTTACTAAGCACTAATTCCAGTTTTAATCTGCCCACATTATTTTCCTGAGCATTAAAACTTCAACAATAAGACCATTTATAGAATAAGCAGATTTATTGTTGCACTGAGCACACTGTGTTGTATGGTCTGCACACTTTTAGTGAGCCTAGAAACAACAGTGGAAGAAAATGCTAGATTATTAGGTTATACTTCACAATTTTATGTCAACAAATAGCTTCTACTTTTCTAGCTATGCTACCTGTCTTTCCCTGTCAGCTGTCAATGGCTTGCTTCTTTTTAATGAATGCTGGGGCCTCCAAAGTTCCCCCAGGCACACATACATCAAGAAAAATGCTGAGATTTGTCAATTCCCCTAACATCCATTTAGGATTATTGTCAACATTTATAAATCTATAAGCAAAACATTCCCTTGAGACTAATTCTTTTTGACGGTTAGTTGAGGTAGGTCACCCAGCAGGGAAAATCTTGTTGGTGTATGGCAAGGATGTGCTGCCTTTAATGCCTTCTTTTTATCACTGATCTTTGAGACTTTTTACTGCTTCTAGGATAGAATTTATCATTTCTGTATGCATCAAACTCCTTGATTTTGTAATGGTGTTTGTGCTTTTATATAAAGTGCCCTTTTGGGTTTGGGCAGGATGGGAATGAAACGTGGAAAGGCACAGAAACACCTCTCTCATTAAGAGTAACATATTGAATTTTTATTTTATTTTTAATTATTTTTTGCTAAAGCTCCTGCACATATTCTTAGCTTGTTCAGATAGAAAAAGAATTATCAAGTAGCTCAGAAATCATTTTAGTTTAAGTTCACTCAGAAATTTGTCAGTTCTTTTAAAAAAGGGAAGATAAAGTACTACTCCATTACACAAGGTAAGGAAAGCAAGTAAATATGGAGGAACGGATATTGTCAGGCCATCAGTTAAGGTGGGCTATATTTGTGTCTTACATCTTATATTAGGAATCAGTTTGGTCTAAAGGATCTCTGACGTATATCAGAATTATTCTCAGAGACATTTATCTCCACTTTTTTAATTGCTCAAACAAATCCAATTTACTCGGTTACTAGGACACGTCTCAAGGATGAAGGACCACCGCCTCCCTAAGATCTTGCTTTATGGTGAACTTGGCACTGGCTGCGGCATGAGAGGAGCCCCAAAGAGAAGATACAAGGACTCCCTGAAACAACATCTCAGCCTTGGCCATATTGATCAACATAACTGGTCTACTCTGGCCTCCAATCGGGAGATCTTGAGACACACCATCTATAACGCTGCTGATACCTTTGAGAAAGCATGCAGGATCACCCTTGAGGAGAAAAGACAATGCAGAAAGAATCATGTCCTGCAGAATATACCACCTAAGGAGTCTTTCTGTTGGGCCTTTTGCAACTGGATGTGTCTATCTCGTTGGCCTTTTTAGCCACCAGCGTGCTTGTAACAAAGGTGGGTAGAGCCTTCCTAAATCTTCATTCGCGAAGCTCAGCCATGATGATGAGGACAGTCTCATGGTATTTCAGTCAATGAAACAACTTGCTTTTTAACAAATATTCTTAGAAAGTCCACTTAAGGTCTGTACATAGATCTGTGGGTGCAATCAACACTAGGAAGCTAATTCAAATACTTTCCAACCTCCCTGAACATCCTGACCACTGTAAAGTACCTGGGAACTGGTTGAAAGACAGGTGAGGATTCTGAGTGTGTAGAGGAGTCCAGGGGAATATAAAGCTTCAGAATATAAAGTGGTTTGTAATAGTTCAGATCAAAAGTTCATTTAGCTCAGCAGTCTTCCTGTTACAGCAGGAATAATACAAGGACTGGACAGGGCAGAGTAATTTGTCATTTGTATATGATCCAAGCCTCCACAACCTGAGGCTGACAGTCTTCCTGAGCTCGATGTAGGGTTGTTACAGTTCATTCCTCACATGAAGAACTATGTGGCTCAGTTTTGAGACCCTGTGAGCTGCTAATTTCAGTGTCCTGTGCTTAACTTCACATCACATGAAGCAGAATTGTGTAAATTGACACTTTGTGAATCTACCTTCTTCCTGGGAAATCTCAATGAACCTCATATATCAGTTTTTAAGGAATGTTAAGACTGGCAAAAAGAGAATGGTAGATCAGTTCATAGGCTGCAAAGACCATGAAGAACTAAACAAACAAATTGCAACAAAAAAAGAGTGCAAGCACTTGAAGCCTTGAGGTTTTATCTGCATCTGAATGCTTCTTGTTGTTATGCAAGCACCACATCTACAAAATTAAAATGATTTTGAAAGTTTGATGAGTTGGGAAAGAAAACCAAAAAGGTTCTGACACTCAATTCAATGAAGTAGATGGTAGGCTATATCTACTTCTTCTGTTAAGATATGCATACTTTTGAATGCTGGCTCTAAAGTGGTTGTCCCATGCTCCTGTTATTTTCATGCCTGTCCAGGTTGGTCTTCAAGCATTTAGGTGGTTGCTCAGGCTTTGGAAAAATGAATGAATGTCAGAAAAGGGAAGAGTTTTGTGCAATCAGCAAAGTTTGCTTATGAGTACAACATTTCCTTATGGACAGAACTGAGCTCAGTATGTGACTTCTTGCATATAAAGTATGCAATTTGACTTCAGCATTTCTTACAAATGGTTGTCAGTGAACTTAATAAAAACCGTGAGAAATGCCTGGTCACTGGAGATAAGGAAGCTACCAAACCCAGTGTTGTAAGAAGAATTTAATGAGACCTCATATTCGATTGTGAGGCAGCAGGATTCGAGTAAGAGTAGAATTTCTCTGCCTCATCCAGCTAATTAAAATTTGTGCCAAAGGCAAATGACTAACAGTGGCATGAAAGGCCAGCACCTCAGTGAGGAAAGCTGGGTTGCAGTGGAGAAAATTGCGATATTTGGTTATGGAACTAGCGGAATGCTGCTATTTCCATAGTGAGTTCAGAGGAGTACCCTAATAAATTGCTCAGGCAGTACATTTATGTATCAGAGAGAAGAGGGAATTGGAGCAGAAAGTGAGGAAAAGAGACCACTGCATGGAGGAAAAGAGAAGCCTTAGTGTACAGAGAAGGAAAGCAAAGAGAAAAGCATGAAGAAAAATGACCCATGAAAGGTTATAGCTCACAAAGGAAGGGATCGTGTGTATGGCAGTCAGGGGAGCAGAAAGTCCTCCTAGGTTGACTAAGCAAAGCCAGTTAAAAGGCATTCAGTCATGCTAGTGATTATTAGTTCTTTGAGTCTTATTAATCCTATTATGAGGCTGTGGAGTAATTTTAGAATTTAAACAGACAAACAACTGTATTTAAACTTTTTTCCTTAGGTTTTCTTTTGCCTTCTTTCTTTCCTTTCCATATTTATTTATTTTTAGGGTTTTTTTTCTCCTTTGCAGCTTTTTCTTTTTGTCTTCTTGTTTCCTTACCTCTTCTGGTTTTTTCTACATTTTATTCATCTGCAGATTAAAGGGGAAAGGCTGTGTGACCTTTACTACCAGCATTCCTTATGTTAGGAGGATGGGGAAGCAAAATAAAGCTCCTGGAATCTTTCAAGCAAAACAGAGTATTATTGCATACACAGTAAAATAGTTCATAAAAGGAGTTTAGAAAGGATACAGTAAACACTAGTGTAAGCAGCAGAGTTTGGCCTCAGCCCACAGGTTCTGCCAGACAATTGAATGCTCATCAGGCAAAATGGCAGCAGAGCCAAACAGCTGTGTGTTCCTCAGAGAAGCTGTAGAAACACATGGTCTTAAAAGAAAAAGGGATCTTTCTCTTCTTTAGGCTTACAGACATTCTGCAAGGGAGTCAAATTTTTACTCTTGCCTTAAGCAGATCTCTGTACTTGGAGAACTGTGGGAGTACTTGTTGTATGGACTCTGTTTTAGATAGTTATGATCCACATGTAATGTTGAACTTGCAATTACTCACTGAATTGTAGTGAGGGACACTTTGTCAGCGCAGACATGTCCTATTCTCTAACTGCTCTGCCTATTGCCATCCATTTGCCATCAGTGCATAATGATTCTTCCCTGGGCTACTGCCACCCCAATGCAGAACGATCCTTCCCTGGGCAACATCAAGTAGCCGCTGTATCTCATCCATGTTTGCTTCGGATTTGGAGGCCAAAGTCATAAGGCACACAGTAAATTGTTCTGGATCAATTTTAGTCCATGTGTATATAAACAGGCAGCTGCTTGCACACTTTATAAATCACAGCTTCATAATTCACAACAAAGAATGGGGGGGGGCTGTGAAATGCAAGAGCGCCATGCACTGTAATCTACTGGGTTGAAGGACAGCTTGCCAAGTTACTGTAAGATCTCCGTGATCTAAGTGGATGATTGAGTCAAGGTGTCCCTACTCAGTCAGATGTAAGGGGCAGCCATGAGAGGATCACGAATGCTTTCCTCCTAATCTGCAAAAAAATATACAGCCACAGGGTTACCAGACCAGTCAAGTAGCATTTGTGGAATTCACAAAGGGCGAAGTGCTGTTCTCCATAGCATGCATATTTATTTTGATGTGGTTGTCTGTGGGCAGCAGGTTATGAAATCAAACCACACGACTGACACCTACATTATGGCATCTTCGCTGCGATCTGGCAAGGGGGAGAGACCTGAAAGCAAATACAGCTAACCTTGCTCTCATCAATGTTCTGTCTTAGTAATAAGTGTAAATGACAACAAGAGCCAAGCTATTGTATTAACACTCTTGTCATAACTACTTAAGAATTAATTGTTTTCATACCCATTTCTTTTTTTTTTTTTTTGTGCAATGACAAAAGGATGAATCCTTCTGGTAGGCTGGTTAGGGTAAGTACTTTGTTTCTCAGGATCTTGTGTTTGAGAAATAATCCAGTGTGAAACGTGTATGGCACTTTCCCCATGCTAATGAATGCCTATAAAGCACACATATGGGTGAGGGTCTATATTAGGTGAGTTCACACACTCTGTTTATAAATGTCTATAGTGCTGAAAATGTAGACAGTAGATATGTAAGAGTCAGTCAGTGTTACTTGTATTCCTGAGACCTCATTAGCCACAAGAGCCATTTGCTTGCTATTAGTTCATTAATCAATTTCTAGTGTAAAAAATTGTTTCGTAGGGAAAAAAAATTCTTTCTACACCACTTCTTCTCATGTGTTCTACATTTTAAAAATTCAAACGTAATTTCTTTACACACCCAAAAATCCCTTTTTTTAAGTTGATGAGTTTTGGAGTTTGCCATATTAATAGGCTCTCTCAACTCTTCTATGTGTGTTAATACTTTTCATATGAGAAAGAAGGTGCATTTCTGACAGAATGGTTAACCACTGTAACAGACTGTTAGTGGATTCTGTTATTATCCTTATTCCTGAACTTATCAAATAAGGGCTATAAGCCTTGCCAAATGTTGTGCTGTATTCAGATACAAGTTATTAGTCTCTACAGTGTTAAGTAGAAAATATTATTTTATTAGATCCATAGAATGGCCTGGGTTGGAAGGGAACTTCAAGATCATCTAGTTACAATCCCTATGTTGTGGGTAGGGACAACTTCCACTAGACCACGTTGCTCAGCACCCTGTCCAGCCTAGTCTTGAACAATTCCTGGGCAACAATTCCACAGCTTCTCTGGGCAACCTGTTCTAGTGTTTCACCACCCTCACAGTAAAGAATCGCTTCCTAATATCTAATCTAAACCTACCTTCTTTCATCTTCTTCCTGTATTCTTGAAAATAAATGAATGTATGAAATCAGGATTTGAACAGAAGAAAGAAAAGATTCCTGTTTCTCTTTTATGGGCTAACTTCCACAGATGATTTCTATATAGGATTTGTGAGGATACAATTTTTTAGGCCTTTTCTGAAGGGATATAATGTTTTTACAATAAATGTTGTGTTATAGAATAGCACAAATTTCAGTGAACATGAAAAGAGAAAAAATAGGAAAATAATGGTATTTGATTAAAATGTAAATTAATAAACTCATAATCAGTAGATAATGGACACTAAATATATTTATAAAAACAAGTGATCCCTTATTATTTAATAACAGGGTGGTTTAATGCTTTTTTCACTGAAATTTGTCATAAATATTTCACTGGTATATGCTAGTGTTTAAATATTTATGGAAGGAGAAGAGCTCTAACATAAGAAATTGGGATTGTACTTAATGCTCTCATGAAGGATATTGAGGATCTAACTTTAAATATCTGCTCCCAGTCAAGCTAAATATTTGAAAGGTCTTGATTTTCTTCTATTTCAAAACCAGAAAAGAAATTGCAAGCTCAATAAATGAAAAATATTTCTGTCCTTTACCTGTCAGAAAAATTTACTGACAAAATAAAAATATTTTATTTCACAAGCGTATAGAGTTTCATTCTGTTGACTTAGGCATTGTGTAATTACTATTTTTCTTTGCTGTAGAAGAATCTATTTTTTCTAAAAAATATGTTTTACTTTATTTGCTGTATTTTATTGCCAAACTAATGATCAAACTAAATGAGGTCTACTTAGCCCAGCATCTCTTCTCTGACAGTGGCGAATACTTAATGCTTCAGACAAAGGTACAAGAAAATCAATGGTCAATTATACCACAACTCTCCAAGAGTGAAAGATTTTTTTCCCCTCTAATTCTTATTAGTTAGTAGATAGCATACACCCAGTAGCTTGCTCTTTTACCTTGTATATTACATATCTTGCCTGATGCATCTGTGAAATTCCTAGTCATCATTCAAATCTTCAAACTCCTTAAAAATCCCACTATGTACCCAATATTAGCATGTGGCAATGAGTTCCACAGATAATTCATATAGGGTGAAACAAACATATTTCCTTTTTATCAACCAAAAAATGCCATCTTTCAATTTAAGTGCATTTCCTTTTTGTTCTTAAGATGTAGTAAATACGTTGAGAAAATACACTGTTGACAAAGTCAACAGTGGTAGATCTGGGTTTGATTTAGCCTTTGCTCCTGATTTAGGAGGCTTTAGTCATTATTGGACTAAAACCACTGGTTCCCACTTACTTTTTTGGGTATTTTGTACACTATTATCACTCCTGTTCTGTCTGGCCCGATTATATAAACTTAAAGGGCAGACAGCAATGTCCTTTGGTACCAAATGTTAAAGCAGGAAGGTTATGCAAAAAAGCACTTTCTAAACCTCAGAGAAGGAGGAATGAATTGAGTTTAGATTTCCTGTTCTCTGAGAGAATGACTAGGTCACATTGTGAAGAGAAAACTGGAGGAAAACCTAATTATGAATCTCAATCTGTTATAGGCATGAGTTACTCTGCAACATCTTAAAAGACACTTAACACAACAATAGCCATGATTTCAAAGAGAACATGGAATGCAAAAATCTCTAAGGCTCGAGGCATCAATTGCTCAGTGCTAATATGGATATGTTTACAGAATAAATGCAAAAATAGATTTTTAGGTACCTCAGGAATTTAAAAAAAAAAAAGTTCCTTCAGTCCTTTAGTGTGTACTGCCTTGGCAACCTCAGAGAGTGTATTATGAGAGCCTATATTTTGTGTGTAAATGCAGAAAATAACATTTAAATATGAGTTGCATTCCTACATAATTTTGTGGATGAAGGTCCTGACTATGAATGCATTAATATTTGTAACTCTTATTTATACTTCAAATGTCAAATTTTTCCAGCAATGTTTATAATTTCCATCATTAAATGAGAATATTATCATACATATTATGCATATTATGAGTGCATAGAGACAGTATAAAGGTATAGTTTTGTATAATTCCAATGTGTGATTCTCTTATAGAGCAAGAGACCATGGATGATGAATGCATTCTGAATGTACAGTATGATCAATGGTATAATAATTGCATCTGTTTACTTGTTTATTTTTCCATATATAGTCTTTATAGGCACACAGGTATCTTTATAGTCTCAGAAGTGATAAGAAGGAATTTGAGAGTCTCAGGTTTGTAGGAGGTCCTTTCTAATTCTGCTCTGGCATGGACTGGAGAGAGATTTGCTTTCTTATGAGGCTCTTAAGGGGACCATTGTCTAAGGTTTTAAAAGGCCAGACTCTTCTATTCACATGGTTTTGCCTTGAGGGGTTTTCTTGGGGGTGAAAAAAGAGGAAATGTCTAAATAATTAAACTGACTAGATACAAAGAGACAGATTTGTAGGCTTCAAGACCCATTTAGGTACTAAATAAGTGGCCAGATTCTTAAAAATCTTTGCATCCAGCAGGTCCGACTAAGACCAGTTTGCTGAGAACAACGGCAGCTGCTGCATGCCAAGCCCTTTTCAGAACCTGGTCTTTGTGCCCCACTAGTTTAATTTCTGCTCCTATATGGTCACTTAATGAATTCATTTCCCCTGGTATTTGTGCAGGCCTTAGACATGTCAATGAAGGAGAAAAGAAACATTTCCTAAGAGGAATTACAGTAATCACTGACAAGGGCTTAGGAACAGCATTACTACTTGACCCAACATTGAACGTACTATTCATATCATTAAAAATATTTTTTGAAGTCTGGAACTCTTTTAGATAACCTTCTGCTGGTTTACAGCCTCCAAATCTGAATGAGAGTCCTCTGTGGCCTGCTGAGTTACTGGTCCTGCATGAAATCGATGTACATAATACTGGACCCTGTTCATAACAGAGCCATATAGGGCAGACCTTTACACCTTCCTCTGAGGAAAGCAGAGCTCTTCTGAGCTCTGCACTTAAGCCTCATAAAGGAGGGGCCTGCCCACCATCAGTGGATTCCTGTTACAATAGGATTAGACAAAAAGCTACTACAAAAGATTCAGAATATAATGATACTCCTGATGCTTTCACTTTTGATGCCTTAAAAGCTGTCTTTGCTTTATATGCTACTGGCTCCATTGCAGACTCTGGGGCATTAGGGTAAGTGAACATACAAGGAAAAGGAAAATCAATCTCCAACCACAGATGATGGAACTACTGGTGCAGATGGTCACTAAAAACCAGTGGTTTATAGGCTTCACTCTAGGGCTTGAGTTGCTGAAATGATTCCCAGTGGAAAAGAAGGAGAAAACTTACAGAAAAAATATGGAATGTCCTTCTCCTTATTGGGATCGTATGTACTTCAGTGCGCTGACTTTTAGTGTTTTAGCCTGCTCTGCACTCACAGCTTGATGTGAGTTTGGGGAGCAGCTCCATTTTGTTTGTTTAAATTCTACATTCAGTCTCTGCCTCTTTTAGGTCTCAGATCCCAAGATTCATGCCGGAAAGTGTCAAATAAATGGCCAATGTCCATGATGATGGATTGCAGTGTTGTGAGAGTTACACAGGAGAGCGCCATTGTGTGCAGTTTTCCATATAATTAGCCAGGAAATAGATCTTGTTGGGCACATACAGCCTTTAGAAACAGAATTTTTATACTTGCAGCTGACCCTGGCCAGAGGTCTCACCAAGGTTTCATTAACAACAGTAACAAAAAATGCTCACGTTTTTATATATAGGAAAAAGATCAGAACTTAATGAACACAACTCTGTGTGTTTTAAACAAGTGAAATACATATTTAAGGAAAAAACATGCAAATTTGAAAACATTTCCATTTCCTTACTTAGCCAATCTGATAATTTGAGTTCTCAAGAATAAAATTCAACATCCAAATTCCTTTGGGCTTCCGGTGACTTTTTATTTACTCAGATGTATGTATGTATTAATGAATCTAAGATTTGCAATCTGATTTTTAGAATGGCATTTTCATTAGTAGTAGAGTTGTCTCTTTTGTGATGGTCTTTGAAAAACCCAGATCCTGGTTTTTTTTGTCCTGGGGGAAAAAACAAAGGTTAAGAAAATGAGTAAGATTTAAAGAAAGAATAGGGAGATAGATTCAGAGGACATCTTTCTGCAGGCTTTTTAGTTTCTAAACTTTTCTGAAATTTTAAAAAGTTTACATTCTCTTTACATTTTTTACTGCCATCCCTACTTGTATTTTTATATACAGTGGATATGGAGGAAACTCAGAGATAACAGAGGAACAACTGGATTAAATGTACTTTATTTTTATGGACAAAACCCAGTTAAATTCTCTACATTTTGTCATATCACCTGATGCATTAATGAGGACCAGAACAATAGTTAAAGACCTATGCTAATTTGTACTTTCAATTTAATGTTGGATTTCTGTGGAAACATAATTATTTGCTAAATTATTTTACTATTTGCTATGTTATTTTCATGTATTTTAAAATTTAGGCATTAATTTTTACAGACTTTTAGAGTTAAATTATGTTTTATTAATGCATACATTCTGCATTGTTTTATTTTCTTTAATTGCTTTTAAAACTAAAATATGCAATAACAAATTTATGTAGATACTTGTCATTACTTTTTTTGGAGCTAATTGATATACAACTCTTGTCAGAGCTTAGTTAATTCAGCCTACCACTTTTGGAAGGCTTTTATTTTTTGTATCTTTTGACTTCAGGGTTTTTTGGGCATCATTTTACAAATACAAACCCCTGTTCAAGTACAGTCATATGGAAGAAATCTCATAAGATTTCAGTATGGTTTCCTACATAGGGGACAGTAAAAGAGAGTCCTCTAGGGAGCAATCCAAAAACATGGTTCTCTTTGCTTTCTCTCCTTCTTCTCTGTCCTCAAAATGTTACTGCAAAATCAAGGGAGTCTAAGGAAAATCAATAGTAATGGTCAAGAACCTAAAAAATATTTCTTACCAAAAGTAATAAAAAAGTGTAAATATTTTAAATAGACACAAGTCAAGGGAAACATGCTGAAATTACATGATCTGAAAATTGAAATGATCCGAAAACAAAAGTCCAGGGAATATGAATAGGAACTTCTATTTCCTGGAATAAGAACAACAAGATGGGAAATTCAAAACAGAATCCCCAGAATGTTTTTCCATGCAGCTTTGTGATTAAACAGTGGAACTTAGAAAGTAGATGATAGAAATCTCTTGACCAGGTTAAAAAGTGAATGTGCATTTATAAGACTACCAAGACCTCAATTAAGAAAAATAAATAATTCCAAAGGCTTTTTAAACATTCAGGTCTTAAACCTGTTAGAAGACAAACCAAGATGTTACTGGGGCTATTTTATTCCAGGTGCACTTGGTGCAGAATTTTGCTAAATCTTACGTACCAACACTTTCAGTCCTGATGGAAAAGGTGCACTGCCATAACCAGCTGGGACTGGCACTATGCCTGTACTCCTTTTCTAAATAAATACATAAAATATCATATACTTGTATTTGCTGAGATGTGAGCACTGGCCCCAACATAACACAATCTTGTTTGTGCATTGGATTCCTCTAGTTTCTCCTATTGCAGGGTCTCTCACATGCTGCTACTTCAGTAAGAAGTTTGAGGAAGGAAAGGAAACATCTGGAGCAAAGGCAGAGGGTAAAGAGGTTAACGACTGATGGAAAATACCATCCTTACCTTCAGTTCAGTAGACATTCTGCATTCCTTTCCACAGAAAAACCCACACACATGTTTGCAAAACTATCAGCGTTTGGTGCCAAAATGCCAGACCTCATTCACTTTCTTGTAGCAATCTGGATGTAAAGGTTTTCTTGTGTATGTAGGGCCAGCTAAGCCCCTACAAGGATGATGGGCTGTTTAGTGAGCGGCAGAGCAATTTGGTTCTCTGTTTGAAGTGGGAGCTCAGCAGTCCCAGGGGTGCAAAGGTGATAAACTGGCAGAAACACTCTTTTTAACTGTATCTCCCAAAATGGGCAGTGAGCCTCTGAGTGGCCCAATTTATAATATTAGTTCATAAAACAAAACCAATTATAACATGAATTTATAATCTTATTGGGAGGATCTCTGTGCTAGATCTCTATCGATATTTGATTTTTGTAGTTAGAACAAACTACCCTTGTGTTTTTTGGTTGGTTGGTTGGTTGGTTTGGGTTTTTTTAGGGAAACTCTGCAATCACTTTGGCTTCAAGGTACTACTTTCTGTCTTTAAGGGAAGTTTTATATTGTCGCATGTTGTTTAGGTTCTTTGGAGAAGGCAAAAATGATAGCATACCAGAAGTTAAAATGGAAATGAGCCTTTTTTGCCTTTTAGACAAACTACATTGCATTATAGACTCATTTTTGCTCTGATTCCAAAATTTCCCTCCTTTTAGCACATTAACTTTGCCAGCCTTGTGTTTTGTTAAGGCAGGCAAACTGCTCTGGATTTATATTCCCCTCTGAAATCAATAAAATAGTAATGAAGTAACAGTGGACAGTCAGGGCCTTGCAGCAGAGATTCAGACCCCATGCTGAGTTAATGTACTAAGAGATTTTGCTGCAGCCAGATTTTCATTTAATGAACTTCCCTTTTATTTCCCCCCTTTTTCCTGAACACCCCCACATTTCGGTTTGCTGCCCTTGCTCTTGTCCACTCTCTTCCTTTCATGTGACAGCAAGTTGAACTTTAGCAGCTGTTGCAAAATAGGAGCTGTGAGAAAGATTGTAGAGCCAGGAGGGTCAATGATGGGTGCTCCTGGCAGGGGGGTTCTGAGAGAGTGGGTCAGGGCAGCCCTCAGTTTTGTATGTCTGCTTGGAAGTCACTGCCTGTCACCCTGCTGAGGTGTGTGGTACAAATGACATTAACCCTCACCCTGATGCCAGCAGGGATGTCCCACTAATATTTTTGCATCTCGTGAAATGTCCTGAGACAAGTAATGAGATGGCTTATTACTACAGTACAAGAGTAGCAACTGTTGCTTCTCTGCTTAAGGTTGAATACAGTTTTGTCTTCTCTCTCCTTGTCTGAAATGACTTTGAACTCTGTGAAAATATGACTTTTGAGGTTGAAAAGCTCCAAAAAGGCTGTGTCTTAGGTGCATTTCATTCTGTTACATCAAAGAATTGATGATCTTATATCACAATGAAAATTTTTATTTTGAAAAAATATCGTTTCCTCCCCTGAAAAAGGAGAAGAAAATTTCCTGTTTCCAGAAATACTTGGAAAGCTCCTTTGTGATCTGCTACATGACTCTATTCTTGCCAACACTTTTATATTTGCGTGTGTTCTCCCTACATACTGAACATCTCTGAGGCCTGGGTGTAGGGCTGGTGTGCAAGCAAAGAGCAATCCCATTTCATGTGTGCAGTGACTCTGATGCGTCAGGGTGCATTTGAATATGCAGTCCACACATCAGCCACCATATCTGCACTTGCACAGCAAATCCAACATGATTTGTGTCTGTTTCAGAGTCACTGGTAATCATCGGATTTATCTGGTAGATATTTCTTTTTGCCTAGAAAATGGCAGCTGGAGAGGCAGGGTCCACTTCCGAATTTTAAAAGTTGGCAGGTATGATAGATTTGTTGAAACATTGGAAAAGATTGCTGACTCTTAATGTCAAAGCATGTAAGAAGTATATGTGTGACTATAATGTGTTTGGCAGTATGTGTCTTTGCATCTTCTGCTGAGCCTGTCTGCACAACTCACCTGGCTGGGAGAGCCCAGACACACTACTCTGACACCACCTGCACAAGCTATTGGCATCCAAGTCCATCCTTAAAGACATAAAATATACTTCTCTCATAACCTGTCACCTTGGATATTTCCAGCACTTGAAACATTGTTAAAGCTGACTGCTGACCTTAACAACAGTTTTGAAAGCACAGGACTAGTTCGATTGTCCAGGACATAACAAGTGGGTGCTCTCTTGCCTGGTCTGCAATATGGACCTATTTTTACCACTACAGGAAGAATATTTTCATTAGGATTAACCATTGTTGCACACATTCCCTTGTGTAATCACCCCAATGACTGATGCTTAATGTAGCCTTAAATGCCATTGTGCCATCTATTTTTGCCTATCTTTTTTCACATACGCTTTTGTAATGCAATGCAACAATCTGTACTGGATTATTAGTGAGGGTGGGGAAATCTCACCACTGAGTCTTTAATTCTTTCATATGGAATAGGACCAGAGAGCTGGATTTGCAGAGTGGAGAGTCAAGGGATGTAAACCATCTTCCAAAATGAACTCTTTCTTTCTATTTGGAGTAAAATGAAGTCATTCTGGATGCTAACTTCTCTAAATATGACACAAATAGTAGACTAAGAGAGAGTCAGGAGAATAAAATGAGGTTGGTAAGCTCACTAAGTAGGTACCTGTATTCACTGTTTTCTTGTTAGGTGTTTACTCACCAGCTTATGTCAAACTGATTCCCCATCGGAAGCAGATATCTAACAGGAGGAAAAATATCTTTTCTCTAGGAAGTTCAGTGCTTACCTGGGAAGTGCAAGACCTGGATTTGGCATTTTCTCTGCCCCTCCTACTGTACAGCTGGCCAGAAAAGCATTGGGGGGAGCATTAAGTGAAAGTGCATCTGACTGTAATACACAAAAAAGACTTTATAGGGTGCTTATTCCTTATGCTGGGCTTCGCAAATGAAGATTTGGGGAGGGCTATACCCACGTTTGTTGCAAGCGCGTTGGTGGCTAAAAAGGCCAATACGAGATAGGCACGTCCGGCTGCAAAAGGCACAGCAGAAAGACTCCTTAGGTGGTATATTCTGCAAGGCACGATTCTTTCTGCATTGAATGCTGCTTATACATTGTAATTTATGATATTAAAATGCACAAGGAATCTGTTAAACAAGACAAGATTCCCTCTCAAGCTAGAGGAATCATAATAGTCTGCTGGGCTCACAGTGAAATATACACTAGTGCGGAAATCAAAAAAAGTTCTTGGGAAGTTATTCTTTCTGATGGCATTTAACTACATGTAATTTTATTTAATTTTTGTCTCCCTAAGTATGTACCGAACACTGGAACACAGGATAAGTTTTAAAAGTAGATAAAGTAAATGACAGTTTTATGAAAGATAAATGTTGCCTAAATATAACCAAATCTGTAAGATTATAGACCCTGTCTCTGAATTTTACTTGTGGTACAGTCTGCTGATAACAAGTGAAATTTCTTGTGTTTCGAGAAGTATTTATATGCATCCCTGTCCTATGATAAATATTAGACAGCCACTGTAGAGCAAATCTGGATTTGACATCACTGCATCTTATAAAGGGAACACAACTGCTCGCTGTGATCAATAGATGCCTTTTACATTAAGCTAAAATTATTTAAGTTGTTCTGATGGTTTTAAATGTAACATAGAAATCAGTATATTTAAAGCAGAATTTTTCTTTTATTTCATCTGAGTAGATAGCATCCAAAGAAGATATTTCAGTCTTTACTAAGACAGAACTTCCATTATGCTTTAAATCATTTTTCTAGACTAAGGATTAGCAAAAGAGAGTAAAAATAACTCTGATACACCTGGGATTTGCACACATACTTAGAAAAAATGTAGTAACCTTAGTGTATATAATGTTTTTAACATAAGGCTAATGCTCATGTGTTTAAAGTTATGCACATTCTCAAGTCTTAGAGCAAGGAGAAAAGGTTGAGACAAAAATCTCTGTCTACTTCTGCATGTCATGCAATTATGTCATATAGAAATGCTTGGTATTACTGTTCACAAGAGTTTTCCATGTGCAAACCATACAATTGAAAAATATCTGTCCTTTGGTCCTTTTCACAACACCCTCTTCTCTGTTTTTAGATAAAAACAGTGTGCATATATAGATTTTTTAAATTCCAACTTAGAATTCATTGAATTACCTTTTCACATCGGCATGCACATGTATATTTGATCTTTAAAACCTCATTTGATTTCTTGCTATTTATTTAAGGAAAAAATAATTTTGTAGCTAAAATATCTTTTTTGGTATGGTTTGATTCAATCAGCTTTTAACTGTACTGACATTTACCGGATGGTCATAAAAAGAAAGTAAAGTGAAAATGACAAAAAGCCCCATGTTTTTCAGAAGTTCACATTCAGTGCATCCAATCTGCAGTCCCTAGAGACAATAAGAGAAAAGAGCAGGTCTGTAATGCAGCTGCCAGTTTAGTGATCAAACCCAACAGATTGTGGTCTGGCCTGATCTGGTGTCCAGATAAAAATGGCATTCATGCTAACCATCTGCCTACAGGTCAGTGGGGACAAAAATTAAAAATAATTACCTCTAATGAATGAATAGACAATGACAATCCTGTGTGAGGTATGGTGTCATCTCTGTGCATGCACACATGTGCGCACACACACTGAAGAGGGGTTGGGTTTATTTTTTTTTAAATGCTGTTAGTTACAGTTTTCATTTATGTTTTACTTTAATTGCCTAGCTGGCTTTATGTTATTGTAGTTTTAAAATACACAGCTGTTTTTTCTGCAACTAAATTGCATTAATGATGATACTAATAATTAATATCTCGATTACATCCAGTGCAAAACTCAAAAGTCAACTTCTTACTCCTAAAAGCATAACATCCAACTGCATCTCAATAAGCAGAATTCTAGATTCAAAATCTCAAAAGAGCTCTTTGGACTATTTACTTACAAACCCTTTAGAGAATTGGGAACCTTGAAAGAGTTAAGCTGAACACTGACTACTGCAGCTGGAGCTACATGGAGGGGGAAAAGGAAAGGTCCAGGGCTGGGATGTGAAGCTGCCTGGGGCCGTCTGATCTGGTTTTCAGATCTGCAGATCCAAATCCACCATTTAGAGCTGCAGCTGGCATCTATGTGTCACAAATTCATATTTTTTTAGAAAAGGAAAGGCTTGTATGCAGTGAAAAATACAATAAATCACAGAGATTCATGAGTATCTCTTCTTAATAGCCTCTGAAATAGGCCTGCTGTTGCTACAGGAAGACTAGTAGTTGGTGGTGTAATTTCAAGAGATAACAATTTTTTGTTTATTTTTACAGCTATGGAACATAATTTATTTCTATACTAATAAATACATGCTTTAACCAAAATTATTCTATTGTCTTCTACACTGAGCAACCACTATTAACTCATCATTTTACCCAACAATTCTGGAACCAAATATTCTCTGAAGACATACTCCAATTTAACCAAAGTGCCTTCTTTTTACATGTCCATATAAAGAAACCTCTAGTGTCCACACAATTAATTTATTTGAAAAGGAAACCAATAAGAAGTTCTTAAGAAGATTTTACTACTGTAAGCCCAAAAGCTGAGACTGAAGCAAGTTAAAGGATACCTCTGCCTAAAAGAGGCTCATAAGGCCCATTATTGACTTTATCTATATTTAAATTACCTTTTTTCTACATATATATGTATTACATAATGGTAAAAGATGAGTTAACTGATTGTAGAAGTCAGGAATGACCGAAAATTTACAAGCAATATCTATGCAGAAATGTGTGTTTCGGCTTTGATAGAAGGCGGCTATATTTCCAGAATTCTAGGAAACTGAAGATTCTTATAATTAGAGTGAACTTGGCTTCATTATTCAACTTTGCACTATGCAAAAATTCACAAGAACTTCTAAGCTCAAGCAGATTGTTGTAAATTAGATCTTCACTGAAGAAAGATGAGCTGGTTTCTCTCAGCACCCAGTATCCTCAACAAGTTGAGCATTCTGCCTCTGTACAAATCACTCCCAAAGAGTCTGTTCACAAGTCTCCTTGGAAAGATTCAGAGCTGTTTGTGCAGGCTCAGAAGAACCTACATTGCAGAAGGCACCGCACTGTATAGTGGGTTCCTATTTTGTATCAACTGAAGTTCAAGGCCAAGAGATTCTGGGCTCATCTCTTTGTCTACAGCTCTCCAAGAGCATCACTGCTGATGTCTAACAGAACCTAGCAGAGACTTCTTATCAAGGTGCAGTCAGACTGTTGTTCTGTGACTTTTGTCAAAGGCTGCTCAGACCAATTTTTTTTTGTTTTTGATAGAATATATTGCCATAGAAACCACAGAAATAAAATTTTGAGCAACCAAATCTGTGAAACAAACAAAATTACTACAACTTTTTAAGTACAGGTCAGTGCTAATTTCACAGTTGCCTTCAAATGCAAAGCTTACTTATTTATTTGAACTAGTCATCTTTGTACAGTCCAAAGAGCAATATTTACATATAACTACACAGATGTTTACAGACGTGTAATCAAAAGTAAGAAAAAAACATATATCAGAATGAATCAGTGATTATGCACGTGACACTCCTTTTTGTGACAGGATGAAAGAATTGCATGGGGTCAATACTATTACATTGTGTAATGCAGCACAGACAGGAAGCACTGAGACATGATAGAAACTGAACTGTAATATAAGAATATGTACATGATGAAGTAGAATACTTAATAATTTTTAAAAATAATATTGAAAACATTATGTTGTACCTCTCACCATATGAAATCAGGATCCCAGAAATCCACAAAAAAATCTTACTGAGATGAAAGAATTGTTTTCAAAAGAGTATGGTGAACATGTTTCTCTTCAAGTTTTTTCTTAACATTTCTTAAACAAATCAAGTTGATGGGCAACCTAGCAACCAAATGCATTTACATATAGAAAGTCCTCATTTATTTCTGTAAAACTGAAACTGGAGACTTTTGGAAGTTCAGAATAGGGATAATATTTCCATATGTATGCTGTGAAAGATTACGTATACACCTTGGAGAAGTTAAATAAGTCAAGTAAAAATACAGCCAACAAATTTGGACTCAGAATCACAGTACTCATTTTTAGAAATTTTCCAGCACTTTTTCTTTTACCTCTCCTGGAAATATGGCACAGATTAACTTTCCCTTCCCATATACTGAACATATGTCAAAACTACATGAATAAAGGTACCTCGCTAACTTAAATTATTTAGAGCTCTGTAAATATGTTAGAGTTCAATCTCTTTTCTTTATTTGCTTACTATTTATAAATGTTCTGATTTGTCCCTAATCATTACTCTTTTTGTGGTTGCTCTAGAGGTTTTTTCCTACTCTGTGGAGCAAGCAAAATATTATGTCTCCTTTGTGAGTGGTAAGGTGTATATAGACTATTAAAGCTGGATCTTATTAGCACAACCTAGAACAAACTTCTAGAGAGAAAGAGGTGCTAGGAATAAAGCCAGTGACAGCTTGCAAAGAGCCCAGTGTTTGAGAAGAGATTAAGACACTGCTGAGAACAACATACAGACAGCCAGGCATGGAGGAGGTGGTGGCAAGGAGGATACAGCTAAAGCTTTTCTCTGTAGAGTTTGCTGTATCAAAGTTAAATATCAGTAGAAACAGAGTACTATCATAGAAAAGAGCTCACCCTGCCTTACCTTGTGTGAGTCCATATGTTTTGAAAGTATCTACTTCTAGATTTTGTTAAAACTAGCTTTAAAATTTAATAACCATGCCCTGTAAGGTTTATTGAAAGAGAAAAAGGCTTTGTAGTTGCATCTAAAAACACTGGCATCAGATCTACATATGCTCTTCTTATGGATTAGTGCTTTTAACTCACTCCTTTCAAAGCTATCTACAAAGAGAATCTATGCAGTGGGACAAGGCCTTGGCAGTACTGGGTTAATGGTTGGACTTGATGACCTTAAAGGCCTTTCCCAAACTAAATGATTCTATGATTCTTAAAGTTCTCTTCTTTGTTTGTTTTCTAGTTATTTCTCATGCATTAAATTTCATGTTACTGTCTTTCCTTACTTTCACATCGCTTCAGCTACTGGCTAACCAGGTTCTTATGCTTCTGTGGACTGCATGTTTTCCAGGAAATGAAGACCATTTGCTTGAGACAGCAGCTGGCTTTATGTTTCTAAAGTGGATTTCCCTGCTGTGTAGTTAGCATTTGTCCATGCAAGCAGTGGCTATACCATCTTGTCACACAGTGTGCATCAGCCGCCATCGTCCCCTCCAACAAGGCACTTTGAGCTGAACACCAACTTGTATATGATGTGCTGGTGATCCCAGAACACAGATCTTTTTCAGTAATATTCACTTTTGGGGACTCAGTAGTCCCAAATGATATATGAGGAGACATTTGTTTCCAAGTTTCTGTGCCATGCTCGGCACAAATAGAAGCTTAGGACATTTTATATGCAGTGTTACGCATACTGCTCATCTAAACCTATTGTTACTCACTGTTAATGCCCAAGGCAAAAATTTTGGCCAGCTTCTGCCTGGGCATCATGCCATCCCAACAGATGGGTATGAGTGTAGACAATCAAGAAAGTATGTTTATTCATCAAACAAGAGTGGTTGGGGCATTTTTCCCAGCTGACACCAAAAACAGCTGTCTGCCTTGAGCATGCTTATTTCTGGTTAAAACGTCTGTGATATATTAGTAATTCCTCTCTGAACTATGCAAACTGTCAATAAATAAAAGCCATTTTCAATTAGCTATGGTTACTATGTTTGAGGCTACTTTTTAAAGAGTGGCCTCAAACAAGCGCCTATTTTTTGCTTCCAGAATTAGGAAGTGAGGACCAAGTGTCCATGACTCATTTGAGCTGCAATTAAACAGAACTCATAAATGTGTTCTCAGTTTCTGTGTAACACTGTGCAGCAGGCTACCCTCTATATTGATTGCTGAGGTGACAGGGAACTGTGGTACCTATACTCCTTTATCAGCAATGCTGTTCGAATGCTCCCTGACCCTAAACAAGATGTTTGGTTTTCATCACCCAGAGAGAAGGAAGTATGAAAGATTTTCCTTCATTTTCCAATGAAACAACTTGCTTAATTTCATCAAAAAGTAGTGATAGAGTCCTTTATGCTCTAAGGGTGCATTTCAAAATCTTTCTTTCATGTTAAACAGAGGAACTCACAAATTTTTGCATTTCATAATCTTCAGCCATTTGGTATTTACATTCCGGGAAAATATTCTAGCCAGCAGCAGGAGGGAATGAAAAACTCAACATTGACTCATCTACTGAGACAGCAACAGCAGTTCTGCTGTTTCACAGGGTGTCATAATGATCTATATGCTCAAGATTTTTACTGTACTTTATACAGTGATTTGTAGACATCATGTGCTTATACAACCCCAAGCACAATGGTTCCTCATGAAATTATTTACTTGCATATTTTGTAACCTTTTATCACAGATGGTCAAAATTTTTCCTTCTGTAAATTGCTGATGTTTTACTAAAGTCAATGGATTCACGTAGGATTAAAAAAATGATGAATGTATCCTAATGTGTCTCAGACTACTGCCACCATGGCACATGATGAGCGTTCTGAATTCTGTGTAATCCCAAATTGGTTTTGAAGGACACCCCAGGAAAAGATCTGAGACATCAAATTTCAAAGTTCAAATTTCAAAGTTCAAATTTCAAAGTTCAAATTTCAACAAGTATGTTTCACCACAAAATGTCCCACGTCACAATACAAACACTGAGTGCAGGATACATAATATGCACACATACAAAAAAGAATTCATGGCATATTGTGGTTTCCCACATCAAAACCTTTGAGAGCTGAAGTTATACAGAATGTTTTCTTTTCCCAGTGTTTAGCAGAAGAAGCCAAAGCCCAAGAAGAAACAGAATACATGGAGCCACTCAGCTGTCTCCTTGGGATGGTAGCACTGTTTCCTAAGGAAACATGCCACTGTATCTATCACACATCCACATTTAGACCAAAATCTCCTTCTCAAAAATCTTGAATATTTAGAGTGAGAACCCCTGGGAATCAAAGCATTCATTCACATGGCTATTTTCCCACAGGTTTAGTGGGGAATATCTTTGTCCTTGAAAATCTGCCAGGTCTGAGCCAGGCCCTGCAGCATTTATATGTACAGGGCACTCACTGGGTGATCAGAGGGATGACCATCCTCCGTTTGCCATCCCACTAACATGTGCAGTTATTGGTTTCACCTAAGAGAGGTAGGAATCCTTTCTAGTCCTTCTGCATAATGTGTCCACCAGGCTGTCCTTGTCCCCCTGAACTGCCACACTCCCATCAGTGCTCTTGCCTGGGGAAGATGCCAACCTACTTCTACTGCAAGAAGCACCTGATTTCCTGAGTCCCATGAAATGGAAAAACACCAAAAAAGGATAACTCAGGTGACCCTGGAAAGGATACCAGGCAAAAATAGGACAGTGGGACACTACCGCATATCTTATTGTCTGGAGAGTGAGGTAAAGGCATGCTACAGGCATTTCATGAATGGAATAAAAATTCCCAGGAAAGGGAAAATAATTCTGTGCACCTTTTTTCTTTTTTTTTTTTTTCCTCTTTTGTTAGTCAATATAATGTAAGACTTTTTAGCAGGATTGAGATGGTATTGTGTCACTTCATCACAAGCATACCTAGGAAAAATGATGAAAGACCAGCAGTTACAACTCTCCCTTGTCTTTGAGTGATAGGTCTCTGATCCTTATCAAATATGGAAGTGGGAACTTTTTCCAGCAAGCTCATTCCTGAACTACATGAAGCTGTTTTAACAGAACCATGGAGCATCCATGAAGAAAGGTAGAGTAAAACTGTTTTGAAAGAGAGAAAAACTTTATCCTCTAATTCTTTTCTCTATCCCCCATTCACAACTGTTCTTAAAAGGGGAAGTTTCTCCCAGTTTCATGAGGAAACTAGCTTCAGGACCACCCAGAGAGCTCTATTCCCTTCTCCTTGTCTAAATCACACAAAGAAAAATAAACAAATGAACACAACATTTACCTTCTCATCCCTTCTTTTCACTAAAGGGTCAGAAGGGTCGGAGATACTTCTTTTGCCATCTCTGGACACCCTCACCCTCTTCAACAACCAATCCAGATGGATCATGGCCTTTGAAATCTTAAATCCTTTAATCAGTTTCTCCAACTTTCTCTGTTGGCTCCTTTGTGTCACATTCCAGGGCTAATTCAGGTACCTTCATACAGCGTAGGATTTGGATGACGGAAAACACATGGGGAAGTACAAGTCCAGAGATCTGTGCAAGCAGTGGGTTGATTATCCTCAGCTTCATTAAGGTTGCTCAGCAACATGAGCTTGTATTAATCATGTCAGAGCAGCCGCATCCTGACAAGAGATCTGCACTGCCAGGATACAGAGCCTTCCCTCACACTGCTGAGAAAACATTCCTGTGAACTGTCCCTCTTGCTGTCAGTGAGATAATGGGGTAATGAAAATTTAGACCTGTCAAAAATTTCATGAAGAATTATCCTCACTATAGTTATGAGTCCAACAGGAAAGCAACATAAGATGTTGTACAAAAGACTTTCTCAGTGATAGTAAAAGAAAGATATGAAAAGCAACACTTGAAATATTAAATAGTGTGGCTAAATGATCTAGGTAATTAAAAAAGGGATAGAGAATTCCTGAAGACATAGATCACCAGCTGCACAGTTCACATCTTTTCTATGCCTGGAAAGATGGAGGCAATGTATTCTTGAGAGATTCATCACTAAGTTCACAGTCATCATTTCCAGCTGGATTTTTTCCATTTGATAATTTTATACAGTTAATCAGAGCTCATCAAATACTGCAGAAGTAGCATTCAAGAATTTTGGTTTAAATTCCAAACAGCTTCCTGATGTCTTTCTATTTCTTATTAATATGATTATGTTCTCTCACAAAGGTTCTTTTTTTATCTCAGCTTTTTAGTGATTTCAAATTACCAACAATTTGGTGGAGCAGCACTTCAAGTAGCATTACAGAACAAGGCTGACTCTTTCATGAACTACCCTTACACTGTCAAGCCAAATAGAAACTTCTGTGGACTTCCAGATATTTAGTATTGACAATATCAAGCTACATCTGGGGCCTTAAATTTGAGGCAGAGTTTACTGAAGAATTACTGAAGAACAGACTCATATTTTAATAATCGCAATTCTGGAAGTGGTTTTCCTTTAATGATATGTGGGTGAATTAAATGGGAATGATGTCAGTCTTTTAAAATGAAGTAGGGGTTTCTCAGACACCATGCAGATGACTTTAGGACTTCATCCCTAAAAGTCCATGCAGATAGTACAGTACCAAAGCTCCACTAAAGTCGAAGGAGATTCTGGAAAAGCCATAGGGTTTATTACCTTATTAGAAAGAGAGAGAACTTTGTGTTGAAGCACTGTAGAAGAGATATATACCCTTGTCTTTAGACATATGTACTTTTATTGCCTACCACCAGCTTTAATTATAAATTGAAGGATTGTACCCCAAGCCCTGTGCAAATGACACACTGGCTGGTTTTGCATCAAAGGTGGAAAACTGTCAGGAACAGTTTGGTTTGGTTTGGTTTGGTTTTCTTTTTTTAAATCTCTCTCTTCATGGAGCAGGAAAAGCCATCATGGAATTACAGGGAGATTTGCTTAAAACAAACAAGTAAATAAACAAACTCAGGCTTCAAAAAACAGTTTTGAAAACTTAGGAAATATTTGGCTCCCATACTCTTTTCACAAAGAGAGAAAGATTCCTGCTAGTTTGTTCATACTTGACCATGTGAGTATGAAAGAATCACCTAAATCAGAGAGACCATTGAGGCAAGAGGGTTTTCTTCTGTTTGTTTGTTTATACAGTTTTGCTGAGGTTTCAAATACTTTCAAATAAAGAACACTTCAAGTCGTTGAATGCTATGTGTACTCCCACACTTTTCTTTTTTTTTTTTGAGTCACACCCACTGAAAGAAACCATTTACTGGGAAGGAAGACTACTGTTGGCCCACTTCTCTGCAAGACAAACTTTAGATCTACGCCTCTCCATTAGATTTAATAAGATATCTCAGTGCTATGTTGTTGTCTATATTTTCCCCCCCCAGCTATAAAACTAGAACAGTGCAGTTTGATTTGGCAGTCACTGTTTACAGCCTGGACTGTAAATCTGAGTGGCTGGGGACTGCTCCATCCTTTACACAGTATTAAAATAATGAACTTTTACTCTTAGTTTAGTTTCTTGCATGCAACAAACAAGCTAAATATTATTATCTCTAAAAGAACTTGACCTGACCAATAATTTTTAGCAGTTAAACATCTGAATTATTAAAACAAAGAAATGTAACTTCCAGTAGTGACTTGGTTACTAGTTACATGGCAATAGGATAAATTCTGTGTTATTAATAGTAATAGAAATAAATTCTTTACTGTGAGGATTGTGAGGCACTGGTTTTCCACAGAAGAAGAAGTTTCCCATCTCTGGAAGTGTTCAAGGCCAGGTTGGATGGGGCTTGGAGCAACCTCATCTCGCGGAAGTTGTCCCTGCCTATGGCAAGAGGGGTTGGATTAAGATGGTTTTTAAGATGCCTTCCCACCCAAACCATTCTATGATTCTATGAATAACTCTAAATGCCATTTATTTCAAATTTAAAGAGATGCTGTGTTGCCTGTTAAACACATCTGCAAGTTCTTACATTGCAATTTTTTTCTCTGAAACCTAAGCAAAGATAATGCAAAACTGAAAATCAATATGATATGTACATGCCATGTGCCAACATTTTAAATCACTATTATGTTATTAATGGTTTATTCATCATAAAAATAGACTATGGTATCAGCAGAAGTACCAGTTGATATATGTACATGCGTCAGTACATGGATAAATCTTTCATTTTCCATCTCAAAGGTCTTTTCATCCAGAAAGGTGATCCATCTACTTCATAGAGCTCCTCTTCTTCCTGCTTCTATTTCAGACAACCTTTAATCTTAGGCATCAGGATAAGACTTTACTCAGAGCAAATCATTTGTGTCTGTCAGCTACAGGAGCTCCTTACTTTCATCTGAAGAATGCATCAGTGGCTAATGTCAGAGTTAGGAGAATTTGAGTAGATGTATCTACCACCTTGTTGTATTAGGAAAATTTTAAGTTGGAAAAGGGTTTTTTTATATTGACTTTAAACAAGTAGAAAGTATCTAGCAAGGTAAGTAAATAAGTTTGTGATGCCCCCCTACCCCACACTTTACTACCTCAGTGACAAGATCTGACACTCACAGAGGCCAGAATTCAGCCAGGTCAGTCTATTCTGCTCCTGTTCAAGGACAAAGTGGACTTGCTAAGGGAGTGTTTTCACCTCCACACCTCACATCCAGGCAACAGACGCTGCCCTTTACTCACTATACACACAGCGGTTTAAGAAGAGTGAAACAACAAAGAAAAAAACTCAAACAAACAATTTAGGAAAACCATGGAACCTATGAAAAAGCTTGAGTTAAAGAAAGAACCCTTGATGTACTGACTTTGCACACAATGTAAGACATAGAGAGAGAAAATTCACACAGCAAAAATTCACATGTAAGACATAGAGAAAATTTAGAGAAAATTCACACAGCAGTGCCTCATTTCTGTTTTCTCTTTTTTGGTCTATGAAAGAGTCAGCTTAGTAATAAACACAGGAAAAATCTACATGACAGGAGGAATGAAAGCAAAACCAAAATAAGCATTTGTCTTGCTGCAGAAGAAATAATGGAGTGTCAAACCTAGAAGGAATAGCCACACCAATCAAATCACAGATTTTGGAAACTGAGAGAAGCTATTATCTGAAAACAGTTTGATTGATGGATGGATACCTGAAAGCACCTTGTAGCATTAGAAACAATATAGGAAGTGTTTCAGTTGTTCCTCAGCTGCACTTAATCCTGGCAAAAAGTGTGATCTTTGTGAAAATTATTCAAAAAGGGTTAAATTCTTCCGACATCTTATTCAATCCACTAAGTATAATGATAAACTTATTCTCTCAGTAAGATAGGTAGAAAGAGAATAACAAACAATTCATTCTAGAAAGGAGATATATGCTTGCATCTATGAACAAAAGAGAGATCCTGATTTTCAGTTGACGACATTATTCTTCTCCTCCAGGGGAAGCAATCTTTTCTGTTCTTGTGTGTCTAACAGGTGAATCTCTCAAGATGGACTGAAAAGTTCAAGAAGACCAAGCTGTCCTGTCCTTTCTTGGGCTCTTTGTTTCCATCTGGCAGCTGAAATACAGTAGCTGAATGCGAGAAATAAGTTGAAATTATTGCTGCCTGTTTTGCTTACTGACATATATCTCAGAGACATCTGAGATTAAGATCACTGACTTTCACAGAATAGTTTGTTTAAGAAGGGACCATTAAAGGTCCCTGCAATGGGCAGGGACATTACAATTAGACCAGGTTGCTCAGAGCCCTGTCCAATCTGACTTTATAAAACCTCAGAGAACAAGAAGACTCCTGAAAGGGGGAACTGAGGATTTTTTGCATCACCAGAATGATGTAAGAAGAACAAATTGGAGCAGACAATTAGTTTGGGTGTTCTGTGACTTCTCCCATTGGCTAAGTAGGGACTATGGCTTTCTCTCATCTCTGAATAAGCTGAGATTTAATTTCTTTTGGACTGTCAATGTGACTTTGTGCAGAGAACTTGATTCCACGTCAAAATTTTCATGAAAACCTCCCATGGAGAGCCTGCACATGAAACCCTCAAAAAACCTCCCAACTCAACAAATCAGTGTCTTTCCTTCCCGCTTTTACTTTCCATCTCATATACGTACTTCAATGGACAGGATTAAATTGAAAATTTACTCTGTAAATAATTTCATCCTTGAGTTACTCTGAGCTATGAATTATCTCTGACCTTCTTTCTTTCTTTTAGATGGAGGAGTTTTTCCTTTTGCAAGTGCTCTCATTGCAGAGGGAACTCCATCAGATTTCCTACCTCTACATGTCCTCTGCAATCCTTACTCTGCTGCTCTCACTAGAGAGCTCACCCCTGAGACATTCCCATGCTGGTGGGAGTAGAGGAGGGCAGATCTCTCCAGCTCCACCCACTTCCAGAGGAAATGTCATGAGAAAATGTTTTCTTGAGGTCTTTCCTGTTAAAATGCTCTGAGAATTCTTGCTATCAGCTGTGCATTTTTATGGCACTTTGACTGGAAGTAATGTGAGAATGTTCTTTCTCACATTATTTCCAGCAGAAATACCCTGAGAACATTGTTGTTTGTGATATTTCTAAAAAATGTTCTTGGATACTGGATGTGACTAAATTTGCCTTTATAATTGTGGGGCTTTTTTTCTTTCTTCCAGCTGAAATTTGGGCAGCATCTAATGTCTTTTCATTTTAAACATTTCTTTTATCATTAAGCCTTGTCCAGATTTGTGCCAAATGAAGCCTTTAGCTGAAATAGCTGATTTGTTTCTTTTGTACCCTAAGACCTATCCAAACTGAATCAGAGGTTAAGAAACCAGATTAAACTCCACAGCAATTACAGTATTTATAGGATTTTCTTCTGAGATGAAGTTGTTTCGACTGCCCTTTCTGTTTCAAAGTGGACCTACAATAGGGTTGAATAAAACTGTGGAGGAGTAGAGACCTGAAAGAACAAAGACCACATACTGTAAAAAAGCCATTCTAATTAAATCAGAATGAAAACAGAAGAATGCCTTTGCTTTCAGAGAAACAAGTAAGTGACCTAGAGAACCTTATGACTTGGCAGTCTACACATTTCTTTTTTTAAAAGACAACTCACATCTTTAAAAGGAAATAAATCCTGGAAAAAATATAAGATGTGTCAAGTCAATCAGCTATTTATGCCATTTTCTCCGATCCTGATGTTTCCTTCATGAATTATGCACTTTCAGCTGCCACTACTTACATATGTGGGCCCTTGTGGCATGTTTCCCAGGACCAGCATGTGATTACAGATCATAAAAAATGAACATACACATTACTCCTTCAATAAAGGCTGAGATGCAAAGTTCCAACTGCTCCATGTTAGAAATATCTCTTCTATTTGAAAAATAGCAGCTGTTATTAAAAACATCTATAGCTATAATAGCTGCAGCCGTGAAAACTAATCACCATATTTTCACTTTAAATTGCAACAAATTAATTAAGAAACAGATGCCCATGAAGAATGGAAAGGTATAGTAACCACTATAGTTTCCCCATAGCCAGAAGGTGGTGCTGCATTGTAATGTAGTCGCAGGGGGTCAGGTTTGCATCTTTGATAACTTATGCTGTTTGATTCACTTTTTAAAGCGAAACAGCAGAGGAGATTAAATCACAACTGTGCTGTGGGGTAGTGTTCAGGAGAGGCAAAACAAAGCATAGAATTTACTTCCTGATATATTGAAAGCCCATGGTTGTGATGATGTAAGACAGGGTCTTTTGGTGGAAGCCTTAAGTTCTCTCTCTGTATTTCTTTGTTGCTGGTTTTATTAAACTCTCCTGCTTCCTTAACTCTTCTGTTTCATCAAGACAGTCAACAACACAAAACAGAAAAATCCTATCAAACATCCCATGATGTATTTCCTTGAAGAAATCTTTCTTCTTATAACATTTTGCATAATTTTAACTAAGAAACTTTCTGCTTTTTCCTTTTGTTGAATAGAAGCCCAGATATTCAGCTCTGAGGTAGACACTGTTGACTTTGATGAAACTCTGCAAGACTTTACCAACTGAGGCGGTGAAATGACATTCTTTAACAGCAGAAGAGAAGGTGAGCAGAGCTGCTGTGACACCATGTGTGTGTGTGTGTGTGTGCAGCGGAGACAGGTATTGTGCAGACGTAGAGAGCTGAATCCCAGTGATTTAGCTCAGGTAAGGCAGCTTGGGTGCCCTGTCTGCCTGGTTAGACTCCCTCAGTCATGTTGCTCCCTGGTCTACCTGGATGTGTCTGCATTACTTAGGACTATGAATGAGCTTTTGAACCAAATACCTGGTTTGCCCTCATTTTCTGCACCTTGCTCTATGTTTTAGAGTAGTCTTGGAGAGCAGGTGCTGGATGACAGCAAATGGGTCGATGTGCTCCAGCAGCTTAACCTGTGTACTGCTTCATTGAGGGACAGTCACAACACAGGATCCCTCCCTTCCTCTCTCCTCTCTGAGATTCTATAGGGTCGGGTTGTAGGGCCTCAGTACTAAGTGTTTCTCTCCTACAGATTCATTCCTATTGATCTGCTTTAGTCGCTCATGTGGATATAGCTCAGGGGTACCTCTGTATGAGCTAGGGGTCATATGGCCAATTCTGCTGTGTTCTCTGATAAGAAAGACATCCCAATTTGATGTGATTTTTTTTTTTTTTTTTTTTTTTTTTTTTTTTTTTTTTTTTTTTTTTTGGTGGGAAAACACTCACTAAGAATCAGGCAGCTGCCTCATGGGAATACAGTTTTGACTGTGAGGAAAATGACCCTGACCATCAGAGCAAATCATCTCAGGGACATGGAAAATTATTGCGGAGTAATGCCATTGTTGTTTGCATTGCTAAGGCACGTTGAAGTCATGGGCCAACACTCACTTATACTAACTGTTAACAGAACCCTGATGTATTTCACAGCAAGGGAATGACTCTGGATATTAAAATCCTGTATGGATTAAAACAGAGACACTGCAAGTCCACGGAGATGGTCAGATAGATTTGCCCTCTTCATATTATTTTCTAATCACTGCTTTGACCACTTCTCAGACTGCTCTGGGGCAGATAAAAGAGGTAGCTCCCTCCTCCAAGATCCGCTTCAATTCCTTTACATGAGATGGGCTTAGGACAGAACACCTTCCTCCTCCCAGTGCTTTCCAGGAAGGTGCCTGTGCAGCTCCTGTGTTCAGCTGTAGCACACTCTGAGGATTTGTTGCCCTGAACTTTCAGGAGAAAATTTTCCATCAACTCATTATAAATTGGGACCTATTTATCCTTGGCATGACCTTTCTGAGTGATGGTTACTCTCACATCAGCATGGAACCTGTGATTATGCAGTGGGTGACATATGCTTATGTCAGCCATGAAGAGATTATCCAAAATGGAAATCCCTTTTCCACAGGAGATGCCACCTTTGCACTATGCATAATGTCTATCACTGTAGATTTTCTCCTAAATTTACAGTGATAGAAGGCTGCTTCCAGTTTGGAAACCTACCAGTTCTCCTAATTGGAGAAGCTAGGATGTGCAAAAAAAGTATGCAAACTTTGATACAGATGAAAAATAAATAGTGTTTTCTTTCTTCTGACAAGGTCATGTGGTCCAACCTACCTTAGGTAGAGTAACTTCATGAAAACTTTGAGTTCACACAGAAATAGATATGGCTTCATTTTTGGTGATGTTTTTTCAATGTAAATATAACTCTCTCTCTAAATATATTATATGTGTAGTTATACAGTACCTTTTAAATTTACCAGAGGCTTAATGACTGCTTTCAATCTGAAAAGTGGCCCATAGCAGATGGAATATGCCTAACCCTTCCCAAAATCATGGAGTTTTATTGTCTTAAATAAAATGAATTTTGAACAATGATGGGGGAAACTGAAACCTGACTTTAACTTGCATAATGAAAAAATAGCCAAATTATTTACATTAAATATTATTTACATCTAGAGATCTAAGATCTTTACTGGCAGAGACCATGTATAGCTTGGGGTAAGTGCTTGTGTGAGAATTTCTTATTGCTGGAAACAGAGTTCCATAATAGAAGTGGTGACAGACCTTGAATTAGTGCAGTGCTACTGTATAATAATGTGTATTCTCAGCACCATATGGTTATGATATGCAGCTGTTTTCCTATGCTGATT
Source organism: Corapipo altera (assembly GCF_003945725.1). Classification (NCBI taxonomy): domain Eukaryota; kingdom Metazoa; phylum Chordata; class Aves; order Passeriformes; family Pipridae; genus Corapipo; species Corapipo altera. Next base: position 11,689,304 of record NW_020884883.1, on the reverse strand, counting down.
ATAAATTTGGTCTGTCTGGCAGGCATTACAGAAGGGAAAGACATCATTGATCATTTTATCTATCCACTCTGGGTCAGTGAAAGATCATTCCTGCCAGTCTCAATTTCTGGTTTTTAATTATTTTCGTTGCTGTAGTGCCCCAAATCCCCAGGCAGGTCAGCCTCCCCTTGTTCTGTGCATTACATGTCAGGTTAAGTGTTGCTTGCTTTGAAAACTCAGAGCAGTTAATGTGCAGCTGTAATCAGAGACAAGGAGAAACTAGGCCAAGGTGACACCACACTAAATGCAAAGGCTACAAATTCTTAACCTTTGTGGCTTCATTCTCTGTTCTTTTATTATAACCCAACTACCTTGGTTTGCTTACCAAGTCACCTTACCTGGTTAAAGCTTCACAAGCACTCCAGTAGACCTGGTGTGAGAAGCAGCTTCCTATGAACAAACACAGAAACAAGAACCACCACAGGAAAACCTGAGTCATTTGTCTGAGAAGTAAGCAAGACAGAGCATCACAGGAAAAGAAGTAGAAAGACAATGTCAAATGGGACAGAAGAGCATGTAAAAACATTTGGAGAATTACTGGAAATTTGACTATGCCATAAAATGGACAAGTGGTAGAAATGCCACAAGTAGCAGGAACTCATGCCATTAAGGCCAGACTGTATATATAACACAACACTGTGCCCAAGTGACCTGTCACTGTATTTTCTCAGCAGGGCTTATTAGCTTGGGCACAGCACTGTCTGATGTGGGAACAGTGCAACAGATGTGAACTGGCTCAGGTCCAGGCAACTCAGTGCATCCCTGTATCACACGCCCCAGCACACCATCTCTGGGATTAACTTGGGGAGACCTCACTTGAGTCTGCTTTAATTGGTCCATAAATGATAAGGAATCCTCATTGCTTTCCTCATCCAACTAATCTCCAGTTTAATAATGGAAGTTTTTTCTGATGATTAGATGGGTCTTTTCCTTTAAAAAAAAAAATCATCCTGGTGTAAATTAATTGCCCTCCAAAACCAGAGGAGACTCCTTTGAAAAAGAGACATCCTGGCAAGGCAAGCAACCGTGTGTTTTGTAGCCATTTGAGGGGACTTGCACTGAAATCCCAGCCTTTGCTGCCTTTCTCCTGCTAGGGAAGAAGTACCTCATATCACAAACCAGCAGCCCCTTCAGGCAATTGCCATTTAAAGAGTGGCATTGATGGACTCTGTAAGGAGTCCTATTCAGTGCTCTCTGGCTGGCAGCATGATGTCAGTGATGTGGGCGGCAAACCCCTGAATTTGCTTTGATGGTATTTGTGCTCTTTTTTTCCCATTTTTCACGAATGAGTGATTCATTTATTTGAAACAATGTGTTTGGAAAGCCTGCCCCACTAAGGAATTGTCTACGCAGTGGGGGAGGCTTGGAACATTATATGTCCTCATGGAAGTACCAACAGGGGTTGTACCAGATCCTCAGTGCAAGAGGTAACAGGGATGCTTGTATCAAAGCCAAAGCTTCATGAATCAAAGGCACTGACTCTCAAGCACAAGTGCCAGCATTCGGGCAGATAACACAGTCTATGCCAATTTAGGGTGAGAGAAATCCTGCAGATTCAAAGAAACGCAACATAATCAATTTTAAGTATCCTATAGCCTTGAGAGTCTTCTTTTCATTTATAGATATTAAGGGAAGAAATTAGGGTAATGATGTGGGCTCATTTCCCAAACAAGAAAAAGCAGAAAAATTTTTGCACTGTTTTCTACTGAAAACTGGTTTTACCTAATATGGTTTGTTCTAAAACAAAAGGGGATGGGGGGATGCAGCACTGGAAGAAGAAACTGTGGATATTGAATCACATGTTTTGCAAGTGGATCAAGCACAACACAAATGCTCATGTGGCAGGTGACCAGAAGTAGATTTTGGCCAGTATGAGGGCTATTGGATAATTCTGTGCCATCTTCAGTAGTAAGAACCTGACACTCGACACTCACTAATAGGGTGATTCAAACTGTTTAGGTTAGGCTGACTAAGGCCTAATATTAGATGCAATGGAGAGAATAAGACACCCATGGAAAATCATCATCTATCCTATATGCACAATGGAGCTGGAGGCAGCATTAGATTAAACTCTAAGCGAGGTCACGTCTCAATGAAATTCCTGGATTGGGCTGAAAATTATGTGATCAGGCAGGAAGAGAATGTAGAATCCCCTTCTGCTCAGAGGTGTGTAATCAAAAGTTTCTCATTCTCTTAAAAAGGTAGCTAAAAGACAATGTCACTGCGCAAGATTTGCATAATGGTTTTGTGATTCTAAAGAGGAGTGTGAACGTAGCTTTGTAGCCTCAGACAAATATGAGGAGCTTAATAATTTAACTTTTTGATACATAAAATGATAAGTCGTTCATTGCAATAGCTATTCTTTACCTTTCTGAAACAACTGTCTTCCTCTCCCAACAACTCTTGTAGGCAGAAGTCCCATGGGAAAACTGATCCCCTGACTTCACATCACAACCAATATCTGGTTCAAATTATGGATTCCAAACTGTAGGACAGAGAAGTTTGTGTTAGTGGCATCTAATACCATCATATATCTAATCAGTGTTTCCTTAACTCTTTTCATAACGGCAAACTGCATAGATTACTTATTCAAAAAGTGGAAGACCTGATTCCACCTTCTTCTGAAGTTTGAATTTGTAACTCCTACATGATAGAAACTTTTGGATTGAACATCATCATGCCTTTCTTAAGAGCAAGATAATGGGCAAGTGTCTAAGTTCAAGAATAGCACTGCTTTATTTCTGTGTCCCGGATGGAAAAGGATGCATATGTACTTAACAGCACAAATATAAAGCATGATTCAAATCATTATTAAAATGGTCTGTAAGAGAAACCTGAAATTCAGTAAGTGAGCATGTTTAGATTCCATCTCTGCATCACAGTTTGAAATTGGTGAGTATACAGAGACACTGTATTTAATGAACTCTCCAATCCTAGAGAGCAGAAAGCATCCTGTTCTCCTCCTCCCCTGCTTCTCTCTCCCAAAAACCATCATATGCAAGAAGATGCTGTTCACAACATCTGCTGTGCTCTAGTTTTCTAACTCAGTTAGTCTGTAGGGTTTCTTGGGCTCAGTGGTGCCCATTAAGAACAGAGAAAACATCATTCTCGTTAAACATTAAGAAGCAGCTCCCAATTTGTCCTGCAGTTACATACATACCATATAGTGAGTAGAGACAAGGAAATGCTTTGAAATCAGACCCCTTTCTCTTTTTTTGGCTCTGGAACTTGGTATTCCATATGAACTGAGTAGATTTTTTCTTCTGGTTTTGACAATAAATGCCATTACAGCTCTGAGAAACCTGACTGGTTGAAAGTGTTGTCAAAATGGCACATACAGGAATTTATTTTATGAGAATCATTTTGGTAGGAATTTCCCAACTTCCCCTTTCAATTACTTAGAGACCTTTTATATTCTCTAATATACGGAGCATTGGACTTTTTAGTGCAAATTTTAAAGGTGTTATTTTGAGTCACAGTAGGAATATACTTTCAAGAGGAAATGTCCCTTGAATCATTCTATTCTATAGGGTTTTTTCATAATTTTGATGCAAAACAAAAAATCAAAACTTTTTTAGGACAGAAATTCTGAAAAAGCTTACCAAAATCGTTACTTCAATGACATTGAATTCATATAATATTAAATATTAAGTATTGAACATTAAATGTTTGTTTTCACACAAAACAGTTTACTTTATACTTGTGATACTCCATTAATATTATCAAATAAAAGGATTTTCTTATTTTAGAAAAACAATAAATAAATAAATAAATTCCAGCATTTCCAGATTCCTGACAAATTATTTGTTTTTTGTTGAACTGCATTTTCTGGTGGAAGGCAATGTAGCTCAAAAACTTTCAATCAGCTTTAGAATTACACATAAAGGAAAAGACAAGTGAGGCTGTGATTTTCAAAGCACTAGTGAAAATGAAAAGCATATGAATCCTATTGAAAGCTACTGCAATTTGGGTACCATGTCCCAGAGGATTCTTTGAAAACCCTGAAAGAGTGTCTCAAGCACAGTATACACTCATTCTCTATTACTTTTTAAAAATAAAAAGTGCTGGAGGCACATGTTTAGGAAAACTTGAAGCACTGTACACTATCTTTAACTTCGAAGTAGCTGTAAGACAATATTTTCTTTTTTTAATCCTTATAGATTGTAGGAATTTCAATACTGTTACATGCTGTTCTTGGTAGTTTTGGGATTTCTGTTTTGCACTTGTATCTCAAAATAAAAATAATAAAAAAAACCCCCAAAGATAACCAACTATCTGAATCATGTTTTAGGATTTTATTGGAACTCTATGAAATACTTCGGAATTTTATTTGAAGTCCAGAAACTGATGTTAAGTCATCAAATGAGATTCCCTGCGTTTATATAACATTACAATTAATTTTAAACTTCAGTTGTGTCTCCCTGCATACTAACTCCACAAATGCAAAACTTCCCACTGCACTTTCATTCACAGGCTTGTCAATCAGGTGCTCACCGTTCCCTTAAAGTTTAAGCCTTATTAACCTACACACTGGATTTGACTGATGATAGGCCACAACAAACAAAGAGCACCAACTCTCAGGTTCCAAATCCTGTCATCCTAGTTCAGAGGGTCCCTGAAAACCCCCTAGAAGAGATGAAAGGATCACTCAAATGTCTGATTATTCAAACACACAGGCAATGAGGGCACATTGTGGAAAAAAAAAAAAAAGTTAGTGGAGTCCCCTGCTGATTGAGATATCTTCTGAAAAAATAACTTGGTGCTGATCTTTGTACACAGACAGTGTTGGTTTCTAGCCCAGGTCTTCATGGGTTACATCAAATGCACACTGGGAACACCATGTGCAAGATCTAGATTGAACATATATTTGGCAAATATTGTTAAGTTGAATTCACGTCATGCCAGTGTTGCCCAGCTACAATAGAAAGCCACAATGTTAACTACTTCAGAGGAACTGAAAAATCACCACAATTCTGGCAAGAAACATTTTATTTCATTCATTTCATATGCAATTTCATGGTTTAGGGCTTCAGTATAGGCTTATACTTATGTCCTGCTTTGGTGAATTACAGAGATTATTTTATTATGACAATTCTGATCATTAATGGCCTGAGAATGTTGGTCAAACGTAATTCCTACTGACTCAGCATCACTGTATTTATTACGATTTTCATAATTGTTAGTTAATATTACAGCATTGTTCAGATATCCCACTCGGGCATAGGACCCTATACAACAAAAAACAATGCTCCATTAATGTTCTAAAGTACAAATTTAAATAATAAGTATGCACTGTAGAAGGTAAAGCAGAAGAACTGAGAGGAAGAGAAACATAATGTTAATGAAGAATTGGAAAGGTGGGGGGGTTTTGTTGTTGTTGTTGTTTTTTGTTGTTTGTTTGTTTGTTTTTGTTTTTTGTTTAAAAAAATTTTGACTTCAATATGAGATAAATCAAGGGAACAAGAAGCAAAAAAGGACCATCTACCATGAAGACAGACTAAAAAACAGAAGCTGATCTTAGATTTTCCCAAAAATATTTGCTCTTTTTTATTTCAGTTTTTTCCTAAATAAAGAACAATAATAACTGTGCAGGAGAACAACGACTGTTGAGTCTGCATGAAACAGCATTCAGCTTCTGACCGCAATGGCTTATTCACTTCCCACTGGGCTAACTACCAGTTAGTAAAATGTAAATGACACAATAAACAGAGCTCATGAGAGGAACAGATCATAAGTACAATTTTAAATAATACTTTTTGAGAAGGGAGAAACAAGTGCAGGTTATAGCTGAATAATGCAGAGAGCAAGTGGCAACAGGTCCTTTATTCTGTCTACCAAAGCAAACTTTTTTTTTTCCTGGGGGAAAAAATGCATAACAAACTGCTAGGTGAAATACTTTTGTCACTGAAAAAACTAGTTTTCCATTACAAAGTAACAGATTCAAAATGCAAATGGCTTTACTGACATGTCTCAATACAATACATTAAAATAGTTATAAAAATCAGGGTAGTAAGAGTAAAACAAGGACAAATATCCCATCAGGATGTGATTTTCTTGTAACGAGTTCAGAATCCCACTTATACAGTATTGTCATCTTCCTAAATCATAGTGGTATAAACCAGATTATTTAAAAATATTCCACTTCACATTTTTAGTATTATGCTGCATCAATTCTCAAAGCTATTAAAATGTGTATCTTGTGCTTGTTTTCTGTTGTCTTTCAGTATGTTTGACCATTTCTTTAGAAAATAATAATACTAAGATTTTCATCTGTTTCCTGTGTCAGCTACATCTTAATACTTCTATCCTTTAAGACAATTCCTGCCCATTCAATAAGCATGTTAAATAAGGAGTAAATGTATGAATAAACTCGTTCTTATATGATTCAGGAGCTCACAGCAAAAAAGCAACCAAGCATATACAAGTAATACACTGTTCCTCTGGGAATACAATACTTGTACCATAGCTTTGGCTTTATGTTGCAGTGTTGAACTGAGGCTGAGAGATGAATGTAAAAGATAAAGAAGCATTGTAAGGTCAGTGACTGAGCTCCTCTTTTTGCTAATCGGCTTCCCTTGTTATCCATCTAATGTACTGGAAGGTTAACCTTTTCACTACTGCTAGAAATTAACTATTTCTTTTTTATGAAATGGCCAGGGTGACAAATTAAACTTGTTGCTGTTTATACAGCTCTGTAACAGTAAATGAGACTAAAACTAAATAAATAAATAAAAATTCAGCACTCAGCAGCATTTTTCCCTCCAAAGAACATTCAAATGCAAATGGGTTTACATGAAAAGAGGTACCAGACCTTCATAGATAAAATATTTCATGGAGATACAGCTTCCAAGGCCACAGAAGGAATACCAGTGTCACATATTAATTAACGAAAATATTTAAGATGGATTGACCTTGAATTTTCCAAGGGAATATATCCCTTTTTAAAAAAGCGTTTTCTTTTAAACTAAAACTTTATATCAAGATTTTGCTCAAAATAACTTTTAAAAGTTAGGTGCACAGAATATTGTATTGCAGTACGTTTTCAATGCAAACATAGTGAAATTTTCCGGATTGAAATTATCACAAAAGTCAGAAAAAAACCCAGTGGAATAGTTATAGATAAGTGAATCGAAAATCATTATGTATCCACAAACTTTTAAAAGGTTTTTCCTTTCTTCTTGGATCAAGACAAACTAGTACATTTGTTGAAGAAAATGCAAAAGTTAGTTTCTTTTAAGCTATATTTTATATCCAAGGTAAAAATTAAAAAAAAAAAATTGAATCAGGATGGAGAACTCAAAGATAAGGGCATTTGTTTAGCAGTTGGAAGATTGAGGTTGAGTGCTTGGTTCCATTACAAGCTATTTTTATGGCTTTTGCCCAGATAGTTTGTTCCATGTTCACCTGTACTAAATTCAAGGAAACAGTTAAGTCTCTGTCTCAGACAGCACCAGTTGCCCCCTAGAAGCCTACAAAAGCAATTAGTACTTCTGTTTTAGAGCACACAGAAAGGACTGGTCCAAGGACTGCCTTAAGGTAATGTGGCAGATGGATACATACTCCTTAGGAAGTACTGTCCCAGGTGAAGAATTTACAATTATGGACTTTGAAGAGGCTGACAAGAAATAAAAGTCTCCAGAAGGACCACATTCATTAGGTGTATCTCAGCTATTGCTAATTTACACAGGTAATATAAACAGCAACTGATCTGCAGTGCAATTTCCTGTAGTAAGAAAAGGAAAGTGGTGTGTAAAGGACATATGTAACTCAAATGTTCACTGATCATCCCAGTGATTAGTGGGACTCTCCGGATATCTTCTACCACAAAGGATCATCATCATCATCATCATGGCTGGGCTTCACGAATGAAGATTTGGGAAGGGCTCTACCCACGTTTGTTGCAAGCGCATTGGTGGCTGAAAAGGCCAATACGAGATAGACCTGTCTGGTTGCAGAAGGCACAGCACAAAGACTCCTTAGGAGGTATATTCTGCAAGGCACGATTCTTTCTGCGTTGCCTTTTCTCCTCAAGGGTGAGGAGTAGCGTTATAGATGGTGTGTCTCCAGACCTCCTGACTGGAGACCAGCGTAGACCAGTTACGGTGGTCAATATGGCCAAGGTTGAGGTGTTTCAGGGAGTCCTTGTATCTCCTCTTTGGGGCTCCTCTCTTGCAGCAGCCGGTGGCAAGTTCACCATAGAGCAAGATCTTAGGGAGGCGGTGGTCCTTCATCCTGGAGACGTGTCCTGCCCAACTCAGCTGTGTTCTCAGTAACATGGCTTCAATACTTGTGACTGCTCCCTGTTCTAGAACAGACGTATTGGTCACATAATCTGACCAGTGGATGTTTAGGATTGAACGGAAGCAGCGTTGATGGAAGTGTTCTAGGAGATGCAGGTGGTGGTGGTAGATGACCACAAAGGATCAGTCTAGGGATAAACATCCTAAATTAATACTAACTCTGCAGGCACTGTAGTGATGGAAGGGAGGGATGGAAGTACCCTAATTCAGAAGAAGTCTGGGAGAAATATCTATATTTTGCCTTTCTCAAAATATATATAACAATGCAGAATATTAGGAAGAAGAACATATGAAAACATTTAAAATATAGTGAAGCAGAGATGCAAGAGAAAAAAAGATAATTCAGACCATCAGTAATTATGTGGCATATTAAGCAAGTTCAGCTATAAAGTGAAGGAATTAATGTGATGGCATCAAACACCAAAGAACAAGAAAACCTTGGTGGCTGTTCCAGACAGAAAATTAAACTTACAGAGTTCTAAAACTATGATCTTAACACACTCAGGTAAAATATGAATTCTTAAATGCAAAAAATATATTTTCTAGGAAAATCTCCATTGTGTGTTATATTCTGTCTCAATGGTAAAAGAAGAAAGTTGAGAATTTTTATGAAAATTATAACAAACCACTGAACTTCAGTCATTCCACCAATTTGTCTTGCGTTCTCAGTCTGTATACTTTCACCTTCTCTGTATCCTTCAGTTCTTACTATAATGTAAATAAACTGTTGGCTGAATCTCTGAAAAATTTTTATTCTTTAGGCCAGACTTGGTTTTAATCATTCTTCTTAGAATATTTTAAAATAGTGGTGAAAAGAAATGAAATATTCTGTCCTTTAATCACAAGATTAATAATAGGCATTTGCATAGGTCTATTATTTTTGAAACACAATTAAGAGTATAAAATATAAAAGAAAAACTAAGTACTTGTAAGTTTGGTATCAAGTCAGGACGAAGATTCTTAGGCAGAGAAAATGGGAAATAACTTTGGAATAGTTTTCAAATGAGACAAAAGGGAAGGATAGTGAAAAATTGTAGGAAAGTGTTCAGAAGCTTCAGTTTAGGAGCTTAACATTTAATAAATGCTCCCACCCACGCCAGGGCTTCATAAACCTACTCTAACCCTTTGCACCTTTTGAGTGCACAAGTTATTAAAGAAGAAATAGTTTTGTGGTCTTCGCACAGTAAAAAAAAAATGCACCAGTTTTGAACTTTTAATTTTGAGATTCCAAAGAGCAACATTTCGGGTTTTCATTCTATCCTCAATATGTATTGCAGGTGCTTGACATCTCTTAAGTACTGAGACTCATCATCTCAGTTTGGATCTCCAACAGTTTAGCCTTACTATTTTGACTTAATGTTGGCATTTATTATAATCATGGATAATTATGTATAATTATAATTAAGCCCTAATCCTCCTCAATTACACTGACATAAATTAGGCATAAGGAATAATTTAATCAAAATTAATGGATTTGCACCAGTGCAGAGCTGACACAAGGATAAATCCAGGTCTTGTATCTTATTATGAAGTATAGTATTCCAAATATGCCGGAGTGAACCCATCTTATAGGTAACTATTGTTCAGTTACATGAAATGTTTGCTATTCACTGGTTGTCATTACTAACAAAAATGGAAAATGTATTAATTCAGAAAATAAAGCAAATATTACAAAGGAAGCACTGAAATATGAAAGAATTTCAAATCTTGTGCATAAGAAAAACATTTGTAAATCATAAGGATGTTTATAAAGATTACTTTTGTTAAAAAAAAATCAAAGGAAAATTCATTCCCTTGGGCATTTTAAATGTATGTGGTAGAAATACTCACATCCAGATGCTAACTTTTCTAACTGACCAAGAGTGGCCTTAGAGAGAGTAGTAGGGGAAATGATCCTTTACAAAACATGGGATACAAAGCTTATGTTGTTGAAAGGAGAAGCATGTAATCAGCTAAAGAATTCCTGAGAAAGACCAAGGGCAGCAGATACTGAAACCTTGAACTTCCTTACTTCAATGCATTTTTTGCATGCTTCCTGAAGAAAGGAACAACCAAGGGAATTTATTAACTTTTAACTTAATTAGGTAGATGCCAAAAATTGTTCATTCCTGAAGCAGTCTGTTTAGACATTGCAGCCTTCAGAAAATTGTAGCTCCTCTCTAAGACTTTGGTGGAGATTTTTTTTTTTTTTGGACACTATGTGAACTTTTTTGTCTTCTAAATATAATACAAGAGAAGTGAAATTTTAAGTGCCCAATTGCATGACAACATATCTAAGGCAACAGGTAGTGTGGTGTATATATGTGTGTAAGTTAAAAGGAGACATTCCATGGAAATCTAAAATAGACCTTTACAAAATAATACAGCAGTCAGTTCCTGTGAAATCTGACAGATATCTCTCTCTTTCTCTCTCTAACTCTGTATCTACATATATATGTAAACAAACTTTTTTTTTCTAGCTTTGATTCCTATTCATTGCTCTCTGTGAGAGAATATATAACCTAACTTTCCCAAGCAACACTGTGTCAAACCTGTAATAGAGTTATACCCTTGGCTTACTTGTATAAAACTTACCTTTTATTTTTTAAAAAATTTAGTTGTCTCTTATTGTGAAATTTTTTATGAAAAGAGACATTATTTTAAACTTCTTTCTCATGTTATGCTCACAAAAAATTGCTAACAGTTTAGATTCCCTGCTTTCCTCTAAGCTACAACCACTGTTTCACATGATGTCTTCTGTGTCAATCAAAACAGATGAGGAGATGATGCTGTCCCTGGCAATGGAAACTCAGTGCTGGCATTCCAGTCTGACAGGAACCATGAAGTGTGTACAGGGCGAAAACAGAAAATAGGATTTTAAGAACAACTTTTACAGCAAAAACAAGCTATAGGTGCAAAACAATCACTGCATGCTAAACCATAATCAGATTAATTTTATTCACTGTGTTGATTTAGAGTATCAGAATTGCAAAGAAGGTTGAAACAAGTGACAGAAACTGCCTAATTCTCTAGCCTAATTCACCAGCTACTGATGGTGAATTTATTGGACTACTTCCAAATAAATTAAAATATGTTTGAATTAAGAACAGTCTAATTACAGCAAAGTGGCCAGACTTCCTCAAAAACAGGGCCTAGAACTCCAAGACAAAATTTATAAAGAATAATTTCATTTTTACATTGGATTTTTAAATCCATACACAAGTATTCTCTGTTGCACCCCTTTTGAGGTATAAATATTATACAAAGAATGAGACATAAATGAAAGATATCACAGTACTGGGATAAAAATAAAAATCCCACCTGTAGTAACTCCTATGTTATCAGAACTGCTGTTAAAGTGTGGGGGGTTTTTTGTCATTCACAATGGATGCTGCAGTCATGTCACCTCTCTTGTATTTCTACAAGCAAACCCTACTGTTTGCTATCAGTGTTACAGCCTTTTTAATATTGTCATCAGCTGCATATTCAGTCCCTGAATCAATAACATTAATCATCTTTATGGTTGTTCTTTTATTCATGTCTATTGATTACAGTACCACAGTATGAAACAGCAGGGAATGAAATGACAAAGGACTATTGGAAAAAGCAAAACTAACCAAACAAAACTAAGAAACCTTTGAAATGGAATAATTCTTTCAAAATGCTGTCTCTGAAGAATTTTGATGCACCAGGCAGGCAATTCAATCACTTGACTAGGTGCCTCAGTAAACTTTTATACAAAATATATTTCAGCAAAATCAAGATTAATATAATTTTGGTGAAAATTCATATACATGAGGATTATTTTAATGATACAAAACAAATAGATAGTAATTGAAAGACTGAATGAGGTTAACTAGTGTAATTGAAAGATAGACTTCTGCTCCACTTTTTTTCAGTCATCAAACTGAATGGTGCTCAAATACTTCTCTGTTTTTTTTTAAAAACTAATTACTTAGCATATCTGAAATAATTCAGTAGACTACCCATCTGACTAAAACCACATGGTTGTATATTACTTGAAAAGTTCCTGAGTTATTCTATAAAGATTGTCCTGACTCTGGACTTAGTTTCACAAAGGCAGAAGATGCCCAAGTGTTCACTTCTTTTGTTTAATGCCTTTTTTTTTAAAGTTAGCACGTTTGTTTTAGTCTCAGGAAGGTCCTTTGCTCTATCTCCCTACTCTCCAGTTACGAGACAATTTTGAGGGCAAGACAGAAATTTTAATATTCTGATTTTCATAGAATCATGGAATCATAGAATCAGCTGGGTTGGAAGGGACCTCCAAGATCATCAAGTCCAACCCTTGGTCCACTACTGCTGTGGTTACTAGACCATGGCACTGAGTGCTACATCCATTCTCTTCTTTAAAACCTCCAGGGATGGAGAATCCACCACTTCCCTGGGTAGCCCATTCCAACGTCTGATTACCCTCTCTGTAAAGAAATTCTTTCGAATATCTAACCTAAACCTCCCCTGGCACAACTTCAGACCATACCCTCTTGTCTTGCTGATAGTTGCCTGGGAAAAGAGACCAACCCCCACCTGGCTACAACCTTCTTTCAGGGAGTTGTAGAGAGTGATGAGCATTTTATCAGCATTACAACAGTAATAAGAAACTATATAACAGTTGTAATAAATTATAAGAACAACAACGACCAAAACAAACAAACAAACAAAACTAGGAAAGGTGTTACATTGAAAGGCTGAGTCTTGGGGCTTTGGTAAAATCTGGATTACCTTTGAGCTAGGAGAACTTCTACAGTAATCCTTGCTTAAGGCTGTGTCTGAGCAAATCTGAGTTTGTTAGCAGCTTCACATGGGTTTCAGAAAATACTAGATTCACACCCTTAGAATTTACCTCAGGAAGCTCTCTTACAAGTTCGTAGGAGTTTCTATAGAATAGATTTTGAGAAGGAGATACATGCACATACATAGAGCTTGCAGCTTATATCTCTTCTGAATAGTGAAAGAATGAAATCTATTTTGATGTACTGGAAGTCAAAACAGTTTCCTGCATGTGATTCATCCATCTCTGTTACATTACACAGAACTGGATAAAAACAAGTTTTCATTTTTTTCCAGATTGAAATGTGGGCGTCAGGGGGCTAAAAGAACAGTTTTCTCTCTTCCCCACCCCCCCAAACATTTTTCCCTCTTCATTGGAAACATAATGCTGTCAGCTGTCCCTGCCATCTTCCAATTTCAAGTTCTTTCTCTCCATCTGTGTTCATACTTTTTTTAACTCTTAATCAGGTCCTGCTTTGTCTTTGTATAGGAATTCATCATCATATGGCACCAATTCAGACCTGTAACATGAATAAAGGTTGGTATTTATCATAACTGCTGTAAAGGAAGTGTCTTTAAAAGGAAAGGGAGCATGTAATTCCCTGCCATTCACTTTCTCCTCAACCTTTCACCTTTTAATCAGTAGCCATAACCCAAGAAGATCTCACAATGGAAAGTTAATTATGAGGTCATGAAGATGAAAGCATCTGACTTGCATTTTCTAAAGGTACTTTGCTTTTAAATTATCCCTGATTTACCTGCATGAAAGGAAAGGAAGTTCCCAAAGATTATTGCAAATGGACCAAACTTTCAGATGCCAACATTTCTAAGTGAAAATGGAAATGCAACCCTGTCAAAATGTCCTTTGAATATTTCTTAGGAAGGAGTCTTCCATTTACCAATCTGATCTGACTTATAAATTGAAGATATATTCATGGACAAGAGGGCGTGGAACACTCAAGGGCAATGCTCCATGGACACTCCACTGTTATAAGACTAGTGCATAACTACCAAGGTGTCTAGATGCTTTTCCTATGAAACTGAGTAAAACATAGAATTTAGATATTTGAGAATATGGGGTGTACTGTGGAAAATTCCAGGGAGAAGTGTTTGTAGGACATTGTCCCATTCTATGCTGAAAATTCCAAACTTATTCTGCTTAATAATTGTATATGTTGAAGGCAGCAGGAATAACTTCAGAAAAAATATTAGTTTGTTTTATAGTGTCTAGTATTCAGGAAGGTAAGATGGAAAGTTTGGTAGCTGTAAATAGTAATAGCATGTATTTAAAATTCTCTCTTTTTACATTAGAACGAAAATATTCTATTCACATAGTGGTTAAGACTAAAACCCCAAAGACATCCAAATAGTTAAACAACATGTTAATTTCAGAGCTATCCAGACTGAATTACCAGACTATGGAATACATGGTTTGTCCATCTGACTTGATCCCTTTCAACTTAGAAAGTATTCTCTTCAAGAAGTGAGGATTGCCAGAGAGAAAGAGTGGTTCCATCAGAAAAAAGGGGACATGAGCACCTTTGTCAACTGGCCTGTTAACCTAGAGAGAAGTTTCATAAACAGCACAGAGATATCAGTTTTCTGATGTTATTATTGGCTCCACTGTTTCTCTCCTAATAGTCCTTTAAATTATGTGTACTTGGTTATTAATATTTCTTCAGTTGTTTTTGTTTCCTCTAAAGGATAAACAAAACATTTTCTTTGTACTTTTCATGACAGTTAATGGTAGAGGATGAATGGAAAAAAAGAGGTTGTGATTTGAGTTGGCAAAGGATTGATTACACATTGTCTCTACTGAAATAAATCTTAATTCCAAGAACTGAAATCAACAGTTATTAGGAATCTCAGCTCTTCCAGAATCATGTCCAGAGTGTCCACACTTGATAGAGTAGTAGTCTTTCAGCAAGTTTTTTTGACATGAACAAGAAAATATTTTGTGCAAAAGAAAATTTTCCTTATAATGCTATAAACCACGAGATCAGCTGCAGTATATAAAAGAAAAGAAATGCAAAGCTTAAACAAGAGTCTCGTGTCTCTGGAATTTCCTTGAAATGCCTTGAAATTGTCATTTGATAGCACTACCTCATAATCCCTTTCTCTAAATGCAGATGCCAATTGTTTGTTTGTGTTCAGAGAACTGTACCTAAAATGATATATGAGGATCACAGAAAATACGGATTAATAAAAAGATGAAGCGACAGCGCAAAAGCTATCCAAATCTAGGTGATGTAATTTGTTGTAAAATGTTATTGTTTCATTAAGAAATGGAATGATGAAACTCCTTTTCCTTACAGTATTATCAGTTCAGCTGTGACAGGAAGCCCTCTGGATACTATTCTCACAGGCTTCTTGTTCACATTCTCAGATAAAGGGAGTTTCTGATAAGTTTTGAAGTTAGGCATGATTATTCAAACCAGAATTTGCATGAATGAGCAATAGTGAG
>NW_020884883.1:11668936-11673724 GCF_003945725.1 Corapipo altera | reverse complement strand
TATACTCTTAATCCTTGCTGGAAGGCTTCCTGGAGTGTTTGAGGGTAGTGTTAGTAGTGCTGATAAACTAATTTGCCATGGCTCTTAAGTTCATGTTATCTTTTCTTATCAGCCTAAGGCCAGGTCAGGAAAAAAAATTGGAAACATTTGCCAGAGACAGTAAAGTGGCTAATTCAAATGCCATTGCAGAGTGTCAATCCATCCATGTCTCCGTAACAGTTAGTGTAATGGTCCATTTAATTCTTCAAAGCAATTGAATTTCCACCCATATCCTGATAAGGTGATATACCACAGTAATGTTGCCAGAATTTATCTTTTTTATAGGGAAGACAAGTTTTATATGCAATACAGTCTAATTTCTCCAATGCAGACTGAGCTAAGAGTAACAAAAGACTTGAGATTTTTGCTCTTATGTTTTCAGAGTCAAATAGCATCTAAAATTGTGGGGACTGTTGACTTCACGAATTTTGGTTGGTTGGTTTTTAAATTGTCTCAGGATACCAAGGCTTAAAGTGATAAATACATTGTGGAGTAAGACATAAAGAGCAACATGGCGAATCATCAGCTGTTCCTAAATCTTAGCATGTGTGCTCAACTCAGCGATAGGTGAGGCGGTAAGTTACTGTCATTACCTTGATCCTGTGGTGCTTGCTATACCTAGGACCTCTCAGATCTTCCACTGTTTGCACTGGTTTGCAAGATAAAGGATACTGAGCCTTCTGTTGTCTTCTACTGCTCCTTTCTACGCCACTTTGCAAACTCAACTCATGCTCATACCATCCCCACAAAGTCAGTCTATTGGCTGGCTGCAACTGCCTTGATTCTTCTACTCTATTTTATCCAGGTTGGCTTCCACAAAAATCAAACAAACCTACCAGATTAAAAACTACCAAAAAAAGAGTGAAACAAGACTTCTAGATGACATCCTTGGGTCTCCTGCCAATTTATGGTAACTACACAGTCCCTCCATCCTGTTGGATTTGCATCTATTATGTGGCAGGATAACCTGTTTCCAACAGGCTGTGATATTTATTTTATAATTACCTTAACTTATATATGTTCAAGTGCAGGACCAGGTGAATATAGTTTCCAAAATCTGATGACAATTTCAAAAGGTTTAACATATCATATTGAGTGGAATTGGTACAATTGCAATAATTGCAGACAGACCACCAGAATGTAGTTTTCCTATTTGGAAAAGAAATACTTTTTTCTCTGTAAGACTTTTACCTCTTAAGCTTAAGCGAATGTTTTTGTGTAAATGACCTTCAGCTAAAATATGCTTGATAAATATTCATTCAATTTTATCTATCAGCAAAAAATTATAAGATTGTGTCCAATAACTTTGAAAATACTGAAATACATTATTTTACATAGGTTGTTACATATTTTTAAATTGTTATAATGTCTTATCTATTTCACACGAGTAATGTAATAGTATTCCATAAATATAAAAAACCATTCCCAGATGAAGATATACTAAGAGTAATGACCTTATTTTGAAGAAAAAAAATTACATTGCACTCAAAAGTTGACAGTGCTGAAATTAAAAACAGAGTTACTTTCTATTCAATATGTATGAAAGATCTTTAAAAAATGTGTTAAAGGCCTGTACGTAACAGTTGAATTATTTTGGAACTCTGGTCAGAAAGGCATCCTTCACACCTAAGTGTTGGCTCAGCAGAACTTAGTTCAACCTGTGACTTATTGTTTTCAATAAAAGTGAGATGTCAGACCCAGATAACAACTTGAAAATGTACCAAAGTACCATCATGACTGAAGTATGCTGTATATACTTCTCCTGAGATAATAATGAAGGTTGACAGTTTAGGGAAAAAGATTGGCAAAAATGTTCAAGTTTTCACAAACAAGGTTTGATTACAGTATTAATAGTCTGCTTTGCCATAATATTTTCCCCTTTTCTTGAGGCTCTAGTATTGGTTAATGTTGGAAATAATATAAATCCGAAAGAAATATTTATCAAGACTGCTGAGAAACAGTGACCAAACTGAAGAAAACCAGAATTTTGTCTTTAAGTGGAGTGGGATTTTGTCAGTGATGCATTCATTTGCCCCACTTACGGCCTTGCTCCAATCTTTTGCAACTACTTTCTCCTCCGAAAAACATGGTTTGAAATGTTTGATTAAAAACCAAAGGCAAAAACATATCTCAAAACCCCGCATGAGCACTTCTTAAACAGTTGGAAGAGCATTCTTAAAAATGAAATTTCTCAAACATAGGAAGAACAATGTCAGCAAGCTGGGAGAGATGGTCATGCATCTCTACTCAGCCCTGGAGAATCCACGCCTGGAATGCTGTGTCTTGTTCTGGCCTCCTCAATACATGAGGGGCAGGGAATTCCTGGAACGAGTCCAGCAGAGGGCAACAAAAATGAGTAGGGGCTGAAGCACCTCATTTGTGAGGAAAGGCTGAGAGGACTGTCCCTGTTTAGCCTGGAGAGGAAAAGGCTGAGAGGAACTTCATTGATGTCTATAAGTATTTGAAGGGAGGGTGTCCAGAGGATGGAGCCAGGCTCTTGTCAGTGGTGCCCAGCAATGGGACAAGAGGTAAGGGGCAGAAACTGATGTACAGGAAACGTCACCTGAATATGAGGAAGAACTTCTTTATAGTATGAGTGACCGAACCTGGAGCCAATTGCCCAGGGAGGTTGTGGAGTCTCCCTCGCTGGAGATATTCAGGAACTGTCTAGACTCAATCCTGTGTAAAGTGCTTTAGGATGACACTGCTTGGGCAGGGAGGTTGAATCAGATGACACACTGGTAGTCCTTTCCAAGCTTAACTATTCTGTGAAATTCTGTGAAATTCTGTGAAATTAATATTAGAAATCTGAATTATTTAAATGTGCGTGTGAATATATGCATACATATCATTATAGAATAAGATATACATTTGTAAAACAGAGAAGATGAAGTTAGTTTTAAACCAATCTAACTTTGGATCTGCTTTCTTTACTGTCATCCAAATTTTTGTGTTAGAATTGATAAGTAAATAGCAATACATTAAATAAAAACAGGAAATTAAATAGAAGAAAATATCAATTTTAGGACCTATGAATTATTTTTATTTCTGTGCTTTAATCAAATGATATTTTCTTTTCTAGATGTCAAATTAGCAATTTTCTTTTCTAAAGATAATGCTCTAGTCTACAGTAGTCTCATCTTAAATATAGCATTCAGTAGAAGAGTTAGTCTGGAAGTAACCCCATAATTTTCTTATTTTTTGTGTGCAGCCAATGAAATATAAGACTAAAGTCTGTGGAACCTCTCATGCCTTGTAGAAGGCACACTGAGAATTTTATGTAAAGAAACACTGCAGCGATTTTTTTGACATAGATGTTACTTAATCCAATTGAAAGTATCATTAGCTTCCTTACTTCTCACATTGGAACCTTCATTCAGAAGCTACGTGGTACTTCTAAAACCAAGTTGCAAAAGCATAAGAATTTTACATGAGTGCATAAACTTGTCTTCAAGCTTCTTCATGTTCAAGTCTGCAAATTACTAGACTGCAATATATGCAAATCAGTCCCTCCTATCCTTCAGAAGGATAATCTAGTCCTGAATGCAAGACTCTGCTGCCCTTTGAAGGCCACATCCTATCCAAGCCTGTCTTTCTGGAAGGTTTTCTCTACTCCCTGAAAGGCCTTTGGCAGGAATCTCTTGATGAAGTAAGTCCTCAGGCTATGTGACACAGGAAGTCAGATGAGAGGATCTTAACAGTCATGATGGTTTCAGTTTGAAAGGATGTTAGACCTAGTCTTCTTAGAGAATGTTGGCTTTGAGACAGAAAATCAAAAACATCACTGTCCTTGCCATCCATTCTCCTTAGCACTTAAGTTTATCTGACTTTCAGAGAAGGTTTGATGCTTTGGGGGAAAAAGTTTCATCCTTAGTTTATTTGTGATGTAAATACACTTTACAAATAGAGATATTAAGACCTTATTTTGGGGGTTCTCTCCCCAAAGTTAATGAGTGAAATGAATGCAAAGCTTCTCAGAACTCAATAGGGAATAGCTCCTGCATTAAACAAATACAGTGGATAAGAGGGAAGGAGCGTTCTTAATGTGCTACAATGACAGAAGAGCTAGAGACTTACCCACATTTTATTGTAGAGTCTCCATCAGGATTAGAGAACTTTGTTCCTTTAATTAATACAAGGCAAAACTTTTACTCCATGCCTTCTCATCCTCTTCTGTCCTTTTTTATTTCTTAACATTAGTTCTTTAACAAATCCCTCTTTTCAGGGACCAAAAGCTGATATGTTCTGGGGAAATGCCAGTAAGATGTTAGAGATTGGCACAACTAGCTACTGTCATTCTATCAAGACAATAGGATTTGAGCGAAAGGGGTAGAGTTCTCCATGCAGAATTTAGCTGCTTAATCCTCTCTTGTGGGCTGGCACAAAATCAACAAAAGAAAAAAACCAAATTACCCAGCTCTGCTTTGGCAGATTTAGCCACTGTCAGCAGGCCAGAAGTTAATTCCCTCATATTCTTGTTTGCCACCAACTACGGCAGGCCTTGCTGAGCCAGCTTTCCTGTGTAAATCTGTCAGCTGAAATGATGCACAGCATGAAGAAGGAGAGAAAGGACATGCAAAGAGTGTGGTCCTTTTGCCAAATCAAGTCCCCAGAAGTCAGGGGCTGGCACTGGAACTGCCTCCTTGCCTTCAGCCTGAGTGATGTTTTTGACACAAGATGAGAAAGATTTATAGTTTCTTAAATTGCTATCACACACACACACACACACACACACACACACACACACAC